>NW_017673528.1:66974-131184 GCF_001879085.1 Nicotiana attenuata
CTAAAGCAACAGTTACAGGATTTGTTAGATAAGGGTTTTATTAGACCTAGTGTATCACCATGGGGTGCACCAGTACTGTTCGTAAAGAAGAAAGACGGATCCCTGAGATTGTGCATTGACTACAAACAATTGAACAAGATAACAATACGCAATAAATATCCTTTGCCTCGTATAGATGACATGTTTGATCAGTTACAAGGAGCTGCCCACTTTTCAAAGATTGACCTCCGTTCTGGTTATCATCAACTTAGAATCAAAGATGAAGATATATCTAAGACTGCTTTCAGAACTCGATACGGGCACTATGAGTTCCTTGTGATGCCTTTCGGACTGACAAATGCTCCAGCTGCATTCATGGATTTAATGAATAGGGTGTTCAAGCTGTTTCTGGATAGATTTGTAATAGTATTTATTGATGATATCCTAATATATTCTCGTAGCCAAGGAGAACACGAGAATCATCTCAGGACTGTGTTGCAGACATTGCGAGAACATCGGCTTTATGCTAAGTTCTCGAAGTGTGAATTCTGGATAGACTCGGTAGCATTTCTGGGACATGTTGTGTCCAAAGATGGAATTATGGTAGATCCTAAGAAGACCGAAGCTGTGCAGAACTGGCCCAGACCTACTTCTCCTACAGAGATTCACAGCTTTTTAGGCTTAGCAGGCTATTACAGGCGTTTTGTGCAGGATTTCTCCAGAATAGCAGCGGCACTGACCAAGCTAACACAGAAAAATTCAAAGTTTCAGTGGATGGAGGAATGTGAGCAAAGCTTTCAAAAACTCAAAACATGTTTGACAACTGCACCAATATTAGCCTTACCATCAGGTTCTGGAGGATTTACAGTATTCTGTGACGCCTCGAGGGTGGGATTAGGATGTGTTCTCATGCAAAATGGTCGTGTTATAGCTTATGCTTCGAGACAATTGAAAAAGCATGAGCAAAACTATCCTACACATGATTTGGAGATGGCTGTAGTGGTATTTGCTCTAAAAATTTGGAGGCATTATCTATACAGCGAAGCTTGTGAGATTTATACTGACCATAAAAGTCTGAAGTATATCTTTCAGTAGAGAGATCTGAATCTTCGGCAGCGTCGATGGATGGAACTACTCAAAGACTATGATTGTTCTATTTTATATCATCCTGGAAAAGCCAATGTGGTGGCTGATGCATTGAGCAGAAAATCTATGGGGAGTTTGGCACATATAGCTCCTGCAAAGAGACTTTTGGCCAAAGATATTCAGAGCCTAGAAGATACAAGTATCAGATTTATAGTCGGAAATTCAGAGGCATTGTTGGCTTGTGCTCAGGCTAAGTCCTCATTAGTTGAGCGCATTAAGGCCACCCAATATGAGGATGAACGATTATGCAAATACAGGGATGAGGCCTTAGCTGGTAAAAGCAAGGATATGATTTTTAAAGGGATGGTATTCTTCGAATGGGTGACAGGCTATGTGTAGCAGACGTAGATGGGTTGAGACATGCTATTCTTAAAGAAGCCTACAACTCTAAATACACTATACATCCTGGATCCACAAAAATGTACCATGACCTGAAGCAATTTTATTGGTGGGAAGGTGTGAAGAAAGATGTTGCTAACTTTGTTTCTAGTTCTTTGACTTGTCAGCAGGTCAAGGCTGAGCATCAGCGACCCGCAGGACTACTACAACAAATTGAGATTCCAGAGTGGAAATGGGAAAGAATTACTATGGATTTTGTCACCGGACTACCACGAACCCTTAGAGGTTATGACTCAGTATGGGTGATTGTACATCGACTAACGAAATCAGCACACTTTTTGCCGGTGAAGACTACATATGGTGGAGTCAGGTATGCATAGATATTTATGAACGAAATTGTCCGACTTCACGGAGTTCCAATATCCATCATCTCTGATAGAGGATCACAATTTACCTCACGCTTTTGGAAATCTTTTCGAGAAGCATTGGGTACACGAGTAGATCTTAGTACTGCAATTCATCCACAGACAGACGGGCAGTTTGAACATACTATACAGATCTTGGAGGATATGTTGAGAGCTTGCATTCTTGAGTTTGGAGGTAGATGGGATGCTTATCTACCTTTAGCTGAATTTGCTTACAACAATAGCTTCCAGTCCAGTATTCAAATGGCACCGTACGAAGCATTGTATGGTAGAAGATGTCGTTCTCCTATTGGATGGTTTGAAGCTGGTGAGACTAGCTTATTGGGACCCGACTTAGTACAAGAAGCTATGGACAAGGTCCAGTCGATCAGACAGAGATTGTTTACAGCTCAAAGCAGACAAAAGTCTTATGCTGATAAGAGAAGAAGAGATTTAGTGTTCACAATTGGGGACAAAGTGTTCCTACGAGTCTCCCCTATGAAAGGTGTGATTCGGTTTGGGAAAAGAGGTAAGTTGAGCCCCAGGTTTATAGGACCGTATGAGATACTAGACCGAGTGGGAGCGGTGGCTTATCGTTTGGCACTTCCTCCTGAATTGTCCTTTATTCATCCAGTGTTTCATGTCTCAATGCTAAGAAAATGTATATCAGACTCATCTCAGGTGATTGAAGCACCGACTATACCGCTCGGTGAGAAGTTGTCTTACGAGGAGGAGTCAATGGCTATTGTTGATAGACAAATAAGAAAACTACGGTCAAAAGAAATCGTGTTCGTGAAAGTCTTACGGAGAAATCATACAGGCGAAGAAGCTACTTGGGAACTAGAAAAAGATATGCAAGCGAAGTATCCCCATTTGTTTCAGTCTACAGGTATGTACTTAAGTTAAATTCGGGGACCGAATTTTATAAGGCGGGGAGGATGTAATACCCTATATTTTTTAGTAAGGGTGTATTGGTCATTAGAAAAATAATAATAATAATAATAATAATAATAATAATAATAATAATAATAATATAAGAAACTTGATAAAAAATAAAATAAAAGAGATAAGGAATTCAAAAAAGGGCCGAAGCCCATTCTGCCCACAAAAAAAAAGGAAAGAAACAAAACCTAGCAAAATAACTAACAAAAAAAAAAAGGGAAAAGTTTAAGAATAAGGATTAAAAGGGCACGAAGCCCATTTAGTGGAGAAGGGTTAGAAAAAACAAAACGGGAAAAAGGGGAAAAGCAGCAAAAGCTGCGTTAAATAGAAACATAGCTTTGGAGCCTTCAAACACAAAAGAACACGGATCAAGCTCGGCAGAAGCAAAACAAACAGAGGCGATAAAAAACAACGACAAAGTGGGTTTACTTTGTTCTAGCAAAGGGATTTACAGAGAAGGGGAACAAGGTAGGTAAATTTTTGGAACTTAATTCATAGATTTGATTCATAAATTCCATGGCTATAGAGATGGGGTCGAGAATTAGTTGAACAATTAAAATTATTGAATTAATGAAATTCATGGAAATTTTCATGAATCGGTACTATAGGTTGGGGTATAAACTTATATATTCTGTATATGCCAAAAAAAAAATTACAATGTAATTTTGATAGCAGTGAGTTGGGATATTGAAATGGGTCTTGATATTTCAAGTAGAATAAGAGGGATTTGTTGGGTTATTATAATTCGACGAATTAAGAGCCAAACATTTTAACTCTTAGGGTTGAGCATTCTAAATTAGCTACGAATTAGCCTAAACATGGAAATTAACATGAGATCGATATTATGTAATTATAGATTGATTGGAGGAATTTGTACGAGTTGCTTGAGGTAAAGCAGTTGGTATTTCGGCACGAGTACTGTGAGTAGTAATCTTACCGCAATTTGTGTTTTCATAACTTGCATGATTTACACATGATTTTAATATGAATATGTTACTAATTATTTTGAGTTGCATGTGGGACAAGTCTTTTACTCGATATGAGACCGAAATAGTTATTTGACATGATTACCGTTGTTTTAAATATTCTTGGTGTCACTAGATACGTTTTACCGTTACTTGAATTTACTGTTATCGAAATGAAATTACATGATTTGACAAGAACCGAAATGTCCTATATTGTTTTAAAATATTTTCCTATGAGTATATACGGATACAGAGACAAGTATAAATGGGAGTAGACTTTGAAGGATCCCGTAACTAACGGCGGGTTCGTTAGACCTGGTGCACCTTGTATTTATCGATTACAGAGTACAGTTATAGCCCTCGCTAGTGGGAAGGTAGAACTAGCATACTGTTACCGATTTTCCTCGAGTAGGGACTACCGTTATATTTGACTTCTTGCAAAGAAGTCCACAGTTATACCGATTACATGATCCATTCATTGAAACCTCCCAAAATGTGAATATTGATATTATACAGTGGTTATCGAGCTTGTTACTGAATTGTTAATTGTATTATACTACAATAAAAGCATGAAGAGACTGAAAAGTATTTGTAGTTTCTGAAAGGGCATTTTTATGTTTTTTTCTGTTTGAGTTACTAGCATGTTTTCTGACTTGTCCCCAAATAGAAACGGTTGTGGTTTAGTGTTATTATTCACTGAGCTAGCAACTCATTCCCCGCTAATTTTTTTTACGGAGACAGCAGTTGACGCGGGCGAGGATTTTGTTAATTAGAGCGCACAGGTTGATAGTTCTTGGTGAGCCTCGCACTTGTTCGCGTGGGCGGAGACTTTATTATATTGTTATACTCTTTTCTTTGAACTCTTAGAGTCGCTCCATAGTCATTAATTTAGCGTCATGAGTATTCTTTTGTTATTATAGTCTTATGTTGAGTATCCTTCTCATTTAACAAAGTTGGAGATAAATTAGTATTTCTAGTGGTTACTTGGTGGTTTAGTTATGGTGGAGACTTATATTGGTTAATTGACAAGTTATCAATTGTTTGGTATGATATTAGAATGTTTGGTTGCTTGCTGATTTGAGACAGGGGAATTTTTGGGATAGTCCAAAAACAGGGGAAACTCTGTCCGATTTTCTGTAAAATACCGATGAGGCTTACTTGGGGGCACTTGCTCCTAGGCCGGTCATGATCCTAAATTGGGTCGTGACACCCACGCGCCCCACGCGCCGGCGCGTGAGCACTGTTCCGGCAATATTTTGAAAAACTTCCAGTTGGACAGTCGGATTGCCTAGTAATTCCGACTCTATCCATACCTTTTTCGTTTGATTCCGACCACTTTGAGTTTTTCCGGCGACTACACTGACTTTTTCCGGCAGCTACAGTAATTTTCCGGCAAAAATAATGTTTCTTTCTTCTGTTTCAGCGAGTTTTCAATTGATTCTTTCTGTTATTTGGTGATAATTTTATAGGCCTCACTTCCATCCAACGATGTCTTTGGGAGTCGATGCTTTCGAGTCTAAAAACCCGGGTTCTAGCAGTTTCGGTGTTATGATTACCTCAGAACCTTTAATGGGAAGTTCAAACTACTTAGCTTGGGCTTCGTCTGTCGAGTTGTGGTGTAAAGGTCAAGGTGTTCAAGATCATCTAATCACGAAGTCTAGTGAAGGAGATGAAAAGGCCAAAGCACTTTGGGAGAAGATCGATGCTCAATTATGCAGTATTCTGTGGCGATCTATTGATTCCAAGTTGATTCCCTTATTTCGTCCATTCCAGACATGTTATTTGGTTTGGGAAAAGGCTCGCACTTTATACACTAATGACATATCTCGTTTCTATGATGTGATATCGCGGATGAAAAATTTAAAGAAACATGAATTAGATATGTCTACTTACTTGGGACAAGTACAGGCAGTCATGGAGGAATTTGAGAAGTTGATGCCAGTTTCTGCTAGTGTTGAAAAGCAGCAAGAGCAGCGAAAAAAGATGTTTCTAGTTCTTACTCTTACAGGGCTTCCTAATGATCTTGACTCAGTACGCGATCAGATTTTGGCTAGTCCGACTGTCCCCACAGTTGATGAATTATTCTCTCGATTACTTTGCCTTGCTGCAGCACCAAGTCACCCCGTGATCTCATCACAGACACTTGACTTATCTGTTATCGCATCCCAGACAGTGGACAATTGGGCATCTCATACTATGGAGAATAGACGAGGAGGAGGTCGTTTTGGAAGATCTAGACCCAAGTGCTCTTATTGTCATAAACTTGGACACACTCGTGATGTGTGCTATTCTTTACATGGTCGCCCACCCAAAAATGCTTATGTTGCTCAGACTGAGACTACAGGTAACCAGGGATTTTCTTTATCTGAAGGGGAGTATAATGAGTTCCTTCAGTATCGAGCAAGTAAGAAGACATCTCCACAAGTAGCCTCTATAGCTCAGACTGATACTTCTGTTGCTGGTAATTCTTTTGCTTGTGTTTCCCAGTCTAGTCCTCTTGGACAATGGGTTGTGGACTCAGCCGCTTCTGATCATATCTCTGGTAATAAATCACTTTTGTCAAATATTGCGTATTCACAGTCTCTTCCCACTGTTACTTTAGCCAATGGGTCTCAAACCAAAGCAAAAGGAGTTGGACAAGCGAATCCCCTACCCTCTGTCACTCTAGATTCCGTTCTTTATGTCCCCGGCTGTCCTTTTAATCTTGCATCTGTTAATCGTTTGACTCGTGCCCTCCATTGTGGTATATATTTTATTGATGATTCTTTTATTATGCAGGACCGCAGTACGGGACAGACGATTAGAATAGGACTTGAATTAGAAGGCCTTTACTACCTTAACTCACTCAATTCCTCTAAGGCATGTCTAGTTACAGATTCTCCGGACCTCATTCACAGACGTTTAGGACATCCAAGCTTATCCAAGCTTCAGAAGATGGTGCCTAGTTTGTCTAGTTTATCTACATTAGAAAGTGAGTCATGTCAGCTCGGGAAATATACCCGAGCCTCCTTTCCTCGTAGTATTGAGAGTCATGCAGAGTCTGTTTTTTCTTTAGTTCATTCTGATATATGGGGTCCTAGTAGAGTCAGTTCAACCTTGGGATTTCGTTATTTTGTTAGTTTCATTGATAATCATTCAAGATGTACTTGGATTTTCTTAATGAAAGATCGTTCTGAGTTGTTTTCTATATTCCAGAATTTTTGTGCTGAAATTAAAAATCAATTTGTTGTTTCTATTCGCACTTTTCAGAGTGATAATGCCTTAGAATATTTATCCTCTCAATTTCAGCAGTTTATGACTTCTCAATGGATTATTCATCAGACCTCTTGTCCTTATACCCCTCAGCAAAATGGGGTTGCAGAGAGAAAGAATAGGCACATCATTGAGACTGCTCTACACTTCTCATTAAATCTCATGTTCCGTTGCGTGTTGGGGCAATGCAGTTCTCACAGCTTGTTATTTGGTTAATCAGATGCCTTCATCTCCTATCCAGAATCAGATTCCGTATGCAGTATTGTTTCCCCAGTTACCCTTATACTCTGTTCCCCCTCGTGTTTATGGGAGCACTTGTTTCGTTCATAACTTACCCTGGGAAAGATAAGTTAGCTCCTCGTGCTCTCAAGTGTGTCTTCTTTGGTTATTCTCGTGTTCAGAAGGGATATCGTTGTTACTCACCTGATCTTCGTAGGTACTTTATGTTATCTGACGTCACATTTTTTGAGTCTAAACCTTTCTTTACCTCTTCTGACCATTCTGACCACCTTGATATATCTGAGGTCTTACCTATACCGACCTTTAAGGAGTCTACTATAGCTCCTCCTTGACCTTCCGCCACAGAAGTCTTACCCATTCCAACCGTTGGGGAGTCTAGTGTGGCTCCTCCTAGACCCCCCGCCACAGGAACACCACTCTTGATATATCATTGTCGTCCACACCCAGCATCAAGCCCAGCTAATTCACGTCCTGCACCTGACCCTGCTCCTACTGCGGGCTTATCTCTTCCTAATACACCGATTGCACTTCGAAAAGGTATACAGACCACCCTTAATCCTAATCCCCATTATGTCAGTTTAAGTTATCATCGTTTGTCATCACCCTATTATGCTTTTCTATCTTCTTTGTCCTTTGTTTCCATCCCTAAGTCTACAGGTGAAGCATTGTCTCATCCGGGATGGAGACAGGCTATGATTGACGAGATGTCTGCTTTACATACGAGTGGTACTTGGGAGCTCGTCCCTCTTCCTTCAGGTAAATCTACTGTTGGTTGTCGTTGGGTGTATGCAGTCAAGGTTGGTCCGGATGGTAAGGTTGATCGTCTTAAGGCTCGTCTTGTTGCCAAGGGATATACTCAGATATTTGGGCTTGATTCCCATGGCTAAGATAGCATCAGTCCGCCTTTTTCTATCCATGGCTGCTGTTCGCCATTGGCCCCTCTATCAGCTGGACATTAAGAATGCTTTTTTACACGGTGACCTTGAGGATGAAGTTTATATGGAGAAACCACCTGGGTTTGTTGCTCAGGGGGAGTCTCGTGGCCTTGTATGTCGTTTGCGCCGGTCACTTTATGGTCTAAAGCAGCCTCCTTGAGCCTGGTTTGGTAAGTTCAGCACAGTTATCCAGGAATTTGGCATGACTCGGATTGAAGCTGATCACTCTGTATTCTATCGGCATTCTGCTTCAAGTCTGTGTATTTATCTGGTGGTCTATGTTGACGACATTGTTATTACCGGCAATGACCAGGAAGGTATTACTAAATTGAAGCAACATCTCTTTCAACACTTTCAGACTAAGGATCTGGGCAAAGTAAAGTATTTGCTGGGTATTGAGGTCGCTCAGTCTAGCTCAGGTATTGTGATCTCACAACGGAAGTATGCCTTAGATATTCTTGAGGAGACAAGAATGACAGGTTGTAGACCTGTTGACACTCTGATGGATCCGAATTCTAAACTTCTGCCAGGACATGGAGCCTCTTAGTGATCTTGCAAGATATAGGCGGTTGGTTAGTAAATTAAATTACCTTACAGTGAAAAGACCTGGCATTTCCTTTCCTGTGAGTGTTGTGAGTCAGTTTATGGATTCTCTGTGTGATAGTCATTGGGATGCAGTTGTTCACATTCTTCGATATATAAAATTAGCTCCAGGCAAAGGTTTATTGTTTGAGGATCGAGGCCATGAGCATATCGTTGGATACTCAGATGCTGATTGGGCAGGATCACCTTATGATAGACGTTCTACTTCTGGATATTGTGTCTTAGTAGGAGGAAATTTAGTATCTTACAAGAGCAAGAAACAAAATGTGGTTGCTCGGTCTAGTGCAAAAGCAGAATATCGAGCAATGGCTATGGCGACATGTGAGCTAATTTGGATCAAACAGTTGCTCAAGGAGTTGAAATTTGGCGAGATTAGTCAGATGGGACTTGTGTGTGATAATCAAGCCGCTCTTCGTATTGCGTCAAATCCAATGTTCCATGAGAACTAAACACATTGAGATTGACTGTCACTTTGTCAGGGAAAAGATACTCTCGGGAGATATTGCTACAAAGTTTGTGAAGTCGAATGATCAGCTTGCAGATATTTTCACCAAGTCCCTCACTGGTCCTCGTATTAACTACATATGTAACAAGCTCGGTACATATGATTTATATGCACCAGTTTAAGGGGGAGTGTTAGAATAGTTATGTAAATAGTAGTAAATAACCCTAATCCCATATGTATTAGGAGTAGGACATGTTATGTATATATATAGGGCTCATTGTATCATGTTTAACATATGAGAATAATATCAATAATATTTTCTCCCGTGCATTCTCACAAGTGCAACGCGTGCTTTCAGACCTAATAGTCACATTCTCCCTACCTTAGCAGTAGTACTGCTTTAAGTGCGTCACATTCCAGTTGTTCGGTAGTTGTACACCATTTCCTGCTTCGAGTTTGTACGAGCCTTTGCCGGTAATCCCGATTACTCGATATGGTCCTTTCCAATTTGGTCTCAACTTTCCCTCGTTCGGGTTCCGGGTGTGCAGTGTTGCTTTCCTTAACCCTAGGTCCCCGATCTTGAAGTGTCGGAGGTTGGCTCTTCGGTTGTAATATCTTTTTATCCGCTGTTTTCGGGCGGCCAACCGGACTAGGGCGGCCTCGCCGTTAAACTCTTCGGTCGCATACTGGAACCTGAAGCTCGATTCTTCCACTTTGACTGGTATTAAGGCCTCGGCATCGTAGATCAATGAAAATGGGATGACCCCTGTACTAGACTTCGAAGTTGTACGGTATGCCCACAAGACTCCGGACAGGATTTCCTTACATTTCCCTTTGGCATCGGTCAACCTCTTTTTCAGATTTTGGAGTATGGTCTTGTTTGTAGATTCTACTTGTCCGTTTCCACTCGGGTGGTAAGGCGTTAATAATATTTTCTTAATCTTGTGATCTTCGAAGAACTTATTTACCTTGCTACCGATGAATTGTTTTCCATTATCGCAAACGATTTCGGATGGTATACCGAATCGGCCTATTATATGGTCCCAGACGAAGTCAATGACTTCCATTTCCCAGATTTTTTTAAACGCTTGAGCTTCGACCCATTTGTAAAAATAGTCAGTCGTGAATAGTATGAATTGATCCTTACCAGGTGCCCACGACAGGGACCGACGATGTCCATTCCCCATTTCATAAACGACCATGGGACAAAACCGAATGAAACAGTTCTCCCGTTTGGTGGGTCATCGGTGCGTGTCTCAGGCAGGTGTCGCATCTTCGTACAAAGTCCTTCATATCTTTCTCCATTTTGGTCATTTTAAGGCAATAAAAAGGAATTTAGGACGATTCCCAGATTTTCGTGCGCTATAGTCCACGCCATTTGCATGAATTTGGGCAACAGACCCCGAATATCCTAAAATTTTGCGGGCCCATAAAAATAACCTAATGAATAGTACTCATCACTTAGCCATGACCTTTCCTCGTTTGTTGGCATTTTAGGGCAACAAAATAGTAATTCAGGACGATTTCCAGATTTTCGTGTGCTATACTCCACGCCATCTGCATGAATTCGGACGACCGACCCCGAATCTCCTAAAATTTTACAGGGCCATCATAATTGACTTAATGAACAATAGTCATCGATTTTCCTTGACCGTTCCTCATTTTTTGGCATTTTAGGGCCGTAAAAAAGGAATTCAGGATGATTCCTTAATTTTGTGCGCTATAGTCTATGCCATCTGCATGAATTCAGGCGACTAGCCCCGAATCTCCTAAAATTTTACGAGCCCATAAAAAATGACCTAATGAGTAATAACTATCATTTCGCCATGACCATTCCTTCTTTTTTGACGTATAATGGCCATAAAACAGGAATTGTAAGACGATTCCAAGATTTTGGGGTGCTATAGTCCACGTCGTCTACATGAATTAGGGAGACCGACCTTGAATCTCCTAAAATTTTGCGGGCCCATAAAAATGACCTAATGAATAATAGTCATTGCTTCGCCATGACCGTTCCTCATTTTTTATTTTTGCGTTTTAGGACCATAAAACAGGAATTAACATGATTCCCGGATTTTCGTGTGCGCCATCTGCATGAATTCAGATGACCGGCCCCAAATCTCCTAAAATTTTGCTCACATTAAAAACTACCTAATGAATAATAATCATCGATTCGGCATGAGCGTTCCTCATTTTTTGGCATTTTAGGGCCATAAAACAGGAATTCAGGAAAATTCCAAGATTTTCGTGTACTATAGTCCACGCCATCCGCATGAATTCAGGAGACTGGCCCTGAATCTCCTAATATATTGCGGCCCATAAAAAATGACCTAATGAACAATAGTTAACACTTCTCCATGACCAACCTCGTTTTTTGGCATTTTAGGGTCATAAAATAGAAATTCAGGACGATTCCCAGATTATTGTGTGCTACAGTCCATGCCATCTGCATGACCGGCCCTGAATCTTCTAAAATTTTGTGGGCCCATAAAAAACTTTATTATGAACGATATTCATCCCTTTGCCATGACCGTTCATCAATTTTTTGGCGTTTTAGGCCATAAAATAGGAGTTGAGGACGATTTTTAATTTTTTGTGTGTTGTAGTCCATACCATCTGCATGAATTCGGGCGACCGACCTGAATCTCCTAAAATTTTATGGGTTCATACAAATCGACCTAATGAACAATAGTCATTTCTTCGTCATGACCGTTCATCATTTTTGGCTTTTTAGGGCCATACAGGAATTTAGGACGATTCCTAGATTTTCGTTTGCCATGTCCACTCCATCTGCATGAATTCGCGCAACTGGCCTCGAATCTCCAAAAATTTGGCGGACACATCAAAAGCGACCTAATGAACAATAGTCATCGCTTCGGCATGACCGTTCCTCGCTTTTTTGGCACTTAGGGCCATTAAACATGAACTCAGGATGATTCCCAAATTTTAGTGTGCTATAGTCCAAGCCATCTGCACGAATTTGGAAAACTGGCCCTAAATCTCCTAAATTTTTGCGGGCCCATAAAAAAAAACAATAGTCATCGCTTTGGCATGATCGATCCTCGTTTTAGGGCCATAAAACAGGAATTCAGAATTATTCCTAAATCTTCGTATGCTATAGTCCATGAATCATCGTTCCTTGTTTTAGGGCCCCGAATCGCTTAAAATTTTATGGGCCCGTTAGAAACGACCTAATGAACAGTAGTAATCACTTCGCCATGACCGTTCCTCATTTTTTAGCGTTTTATCGCCATAAAACAGAAATTTAGGATGATTTCTAATTTTTTGTGTGCTAATGTCCATGCTGTCTTCATGAATTCGGACGACCGCCCCGAATCGCTTAAAAGTTTGTAGGCTCATCAGAAACAACCTAATGAATGATAGTATCACTTCGCCATGATTGTTCCTCATTTTTTGGCATTCTAGGGCCATAAAACATGAATTCAGGACGATTTTCTTTTTTTTGTGTGCTAATATCCACGCCATCTTCATACATTCAGGCGACCGACCCCAAATCGCCTAAAATTTTGTGGGCCTATCAAACACGACCTAATGAACAATAGAATTATTTCTCCATGACCGTTCCTCATTTTTTTGGCATTTTGGAGCCATAAAATAGAAATCAAGATGATTTTCAATTTTTTGTGTGCAAATGTACTTCAAAAAAATGGGTAATAGGACCCGAATCGATTATAATTTTGTGGGTTTAGAAACGACCTAATGAATAATAGTCATTGCTTCGCCATGACAATTTCTCATTTTTTGGTCCATGAAATAATAATTTAGGACGATTTCTAATTTTTCGTGTGCTAATATCCACACCATCTTCATGAATTTGGGCGACCGTCCTCGAATCGTCAAAAATTTTGTGGGCCCATCAGAAACACCTAATGAAAAATAGACATAGTTTCGCCGTGATCTTTCCTTATTTTTGGCATTTTAGGACCACAGAGCAAGAATTCGGAATGATTTCTAATTTTTCGTATGCATTTAATGTCCACGTTGTCTTTATGAATATGGGCAACCGGTCCCGAATCGCTTAAAATTTTGTTGCCCATCAGAAACGATCTAATGAACAATATTCATTGTTTCGCCATGACCTTTCCTCATTTTTAGGGTTTTAGGGTGATAAAACAAGAATTCAGGACGATTTTCAATTTTTCGTGTGCTAATGTCCACACTATCTTCATGAATTCGGGCGACTAGCCCCGGATCGCCTAATTTGTGGGCCCACCAGAAACAACCAAATGAACAATAGTCATTGCTTCTCTATGACCAATCCTCGTTTTTGGCGTTTTAGAGCCAAAACACAGAAATTTAGGACGATTTCCATTTACTCGTGTGCCAATGTCCACGCCATCTTTAAGAATTCGGGCAATCGACCCTAAATGACCTAAAATTTTGTAGGTCCATCAGAAATTACCTAATGAATAATATTCAATGCTTCGCCATGATCGTTCCTCGATTTTGGTATTTTATGACCATAAAATAGGAATTCATGATGATTTCCAATTTTTCTTGTACTAAAGTCCATGCCATCGTCACGAAATTCGGGCAACCGGCCTCGAATCGCCTAAAATTTTCCGGGCCCATTAGAAATGACCTAATGAACAATAGTCTTCGCTTTGCCGTGAACGTTCCTCGTTTTTGGCAATTTAGGGCATAAATAGGAATTCATGACGATTTTCAATTTTTGTGTGCTAATGTCCACGCCACATTTATGAATTCGGGTGACCGGTCCCAGATCGTCTAAAATTTTGCGGGCCCATAAAAATGACATAATGAACAATAATCATCGCTTCGTTATGACTATACCGTGTTCTTTGGCGTTTTAGAGCTATAAAACATGAATTAAGGCCGATTTCAATTTTTTCGTGTGCTCATGTTCACTCTAACTTCATGTAATTCAGGCGACTGGCCCCGAATCGCCTAAAAATTCTTGGGCTCATCAGAAACGACCTAACGAATAACAGTCATTGCTTTGCCATGATCGTTCCTCGTTTTTTTGGCATTTTAGGGCCATAAAACAGGAATTCAAGACGATTTTCAATTTTTCGTGTGCTAATGTCCACGACATCTTCATAAATTCGAGCGACCGGCACCTAATCGCCTAAAATTCTGAGGTCCCATTAGAAACAACCTAATAAATAATAGTCATTGCTTCGCCATGACCGTTCCTCATTTTTTCGCGTATTAGAGCCATAAAACAAGAATTCAGGACAATTTCCAATTTTTCGTGTGCTAATGTCCATGCCATCTTCATGTATTCGGGCGACCGGCCACGAATCGCCTAAAATTTTGTAGGTCTATCAGAAAAGACCTAATGAACAATAGTCACGGCTTCGCCACGACCGTTCCTCATTTTTTGGCGTTTGAGGGCCATAAAACAGAAATTCAAGACGATTTCTAATTTTTTGTGTGTTAATATGCAAGGAGTACAAAGTGTATAGCCAAAGAGATAGCATGTGTGATGTGAGAGCACCAGGAAAGGCTAGAATTGTACTGCAAAATCTCTATTTCTAGAAAAGTAGTGCAGGAGTAGTGATAAGGGGATACTGCTAGTATATAGAAATTGAGAGATAGATAGATGATGATATTCTTATTCTTAGCTGGAAACAGTGCATAGAAGTATAATAGAGGTTGATTATCTACTTTGTTTCGACTGCAAGCTGGGTTGCAGCTAAGCTGTGGATACTTATCGGATACTTGGTGATTAATACAATTCAGTTACAAACAGAAAAAGAAGTTTGATTGAAATATTTATATAATCCGTTTGTTTTACATCGACCCACACGCGACCCTAGATTTTAAGTCATTTATAATATGATAGTCACAATTTTTTTTTTTAATCTAAAATTAGCTCATAACCCACCCACGAGGCATAAATCGACATGGTATAGAGGTTTGGCCTTTGGTGCAAGGAAGAATAAAATGCATTCCCAGTTACACCATTAGATTGTTAAAAATATTACCAGGAAACACATGTTTAAAAGTTACAGGCGCTATGCACATTATATGATTTAACAATCTTCATTACTGTTTTATATCCAGTGGTCCAAGCAAACCACAGTTGGTGTTCTAGTATGTCAATGTCATACTAAATTTCTAGGAGTACATGCTCTTACATCTCAGCAGCAAATGATTTACCACAACCACAGGTTTGCGTAGCATTTGGATTTTTGAAAGAGAAGCCCCCACCTATCAATGCATCGCTATAGTCCAGTTGCATTCCAAAGAGGAAGAGAAGACTTTTTGGATCACAAACTGCGAGAATAGTCGAGAAAATCAAAAATTCAGGAATCAAGTCAAAAATAATCAACAGAAAAAGAAACAGACAAGGAGGTAGAATGTATAATACAAGAGCGACATTATACAAGTCTCCGGCATGCACCCAACACTATAAATAGCTCAACTACTTGATGAGTAAAAGGTCACACAAACTGACAACGCAAACCCTCTGAATCAAAGCCATTATAATTGGTCTTAAAGTAACATTCCATCTGAAAGTGAACTAAATTGTCTAGTAGACCGGCATAGTGTGAGACTGCTGAAGCATGTAAGAGCAAATATAAGTAATTGCACTACTGGATTCATTATTAGATAATCAGGCAAACATTACATAGCACACAAGTCTCCAGATATGACGCATAGTTTAGATCCCCAAGAGTGGAATTCCAAGGGAGATGAGAAGCGGAATTCCCTGCAAATGTTTTTATGGCAAGGTTATAATTCATTGGAGCAGTGATCTCCTCCCCTCTGTTTTCCACAAGACTGAGAATATGTGCTCATTAAAACCCTGAAAAATCTTTGCATTTTCATTTATATGGTAATTGTCATGTTCAAGTTATAATGCGTCCATTACCTCTTTAATTTACCAGGCGATTCCACTAATTCAATCCATGTTTTTTTACTCATCCTATTGTCTTTTCCTTTAATGAACACAACTAACTTATCTCATCAACTACTATGAAGGCTGAGTATCCATGAATAATATATAGTCATTTCCCTGAATATATCTTCTTCCATGTTAAGAACTAGGGGTCTGCAGAAGAACCCAGATTCAACATAAATGAACTGCAAAATTGCTCTAACTTTGGTGTGCAACATAATCATTCTCATGGCAAAAGAAACCAAGATTGTCATGTTAGCAAGTGAGAGACTACATTGACACATACCAATATTAAATCCATTGTATTCAATGATCGAATCATCTGGTCTAGCATTTTCTCGTTTTTCAAACTCCATTGTATATGACATGCCTGAGCATCCACCTTGTTTAACACCAATTCTAAGACACAGGTCCTCATTCCGCTCATTCCTCATCTTATTCAAGTGCTTTAATGCATTGTCGGTTAAGGAAATAGCAGGTGCTACTCCTCCAGATGCGGGTGCTGCTGCATACATTAGAAAAAAAGCAACTAATCAGAGAGGAACAGATTGCCTAGGTAGTAATGTCAAGGGCATATTCCAACTATTTCTTGAACATCATTTACTATTTTCACTCTGAAAAGAAAAAGATAACGAGTTAATAATTTTAGAGAAATTAACTTAAGAGTTTACTAAATCATAGTATTAAAAGTATTATGGCTCGTACCAATTTTGAGATCAAAAGACATAAAAATGATAAAGAAAATTGCAGTTAAAAATGCATCCCTTTTGCTAAAGAAAAATGCAATTAATAATTCATCCTTTTGGCTCGAGGTACACAATCACGAGAAATATGACAGATGTTGCAATAAGGAAGCAGATAGTACAGAAATCCAGCTTAAGTCTTGTAAAATGTAAACATAATGTTCGAATCTTCCTCGTATAAGTTTTTGAAGTGAAGCAATCAAACTTAAGAGTATGGTACCAAAAAATTTGGATAACTAATCGACCTCCCTCACAGTATCTTGACCCATCATTTTCCTCATTGTTCATGAGTCTTATCTATTAGTTTTTTCTTTCTTTCTTTTTTAGGATAGGAAAAATAAACTATTCCAGTCTAGTCACATTCAGATGATATAAATAGAAGCTGGAAGTCCTTAGCAAGAAAATTTTTAGCATAAAGGGACTTGCCAGTTTTCCACCTCACTTTGTTGTAAATCATATACTCCTTGCTTAACATATTAATCTGACACTCGTTCTATTTAGGGATATTTCAAAAAAATTCACACCATTCCACAAATAATATTATTCTATACAACTATTTTATAACTTCAACATTTAAAAATCATTAACTATTCAATTCTTCGTGATGTTTTCTCTATCAAGCTAACTTTTAATTATTTCTTTGATTATAATTATTTTTTAATATTCTATTTTATGCGTCACAGCAATTAGGATGTTTTCTTTCACTATCACAAATATAATGTGTATCCAATCAAATTCACTGAGAGCGAGAAGGAAGTCTTATAGAACGAACAAGCCTTAAAGAAGGGGGTGGGATCTCTCCTAAAAGAAAGATGTGACCTCGAGCCTGTCCTACTCATTCTCCTTTTCCCGTTCCTGACCCTGAGTGTGGAGGGGTTAGCCTTGAGCCAGGTCTTGATTGTTTATTCCATTTTGTCAGTTTAAGTACTGGAATGGGAGTTACGGATATTCATTCCTAAACTGTCACCGATTGGTGACCTGATCCTTCTTGAACTCCATATTTAGTTCGGAAAGCATCAAGGTATGGAGGTATCAGTATTCTAGGATGAAACATCAGAAATTATTCCTTCTCAACAGAAACATGGATGGAATTCATAAAAATATTAGCCTAAGCTGAACTTCACAGCTCACGAAATTACTCTTCGTTCTCCAATTTGTATTCAATTACATTTGAAATCACATGTTTCTTTACATTTGAGGTGAAACACTCAAAATTTCTTTAGATTATGCTGTGGTGCTTCTTTTTTTCGGCTAATTTGAGTGCATGGAAATTTCTCACCGTAACTTGATCATTATTTCCCTCATAAGTTCATGGATCTTATTCTAGTCTAGTTCGAGAGGATATAATAACTTTTTCCTAATCACTTTCGAGCAGATAATATAACTTGAAAGCTAAGAGCCCTTTGAGCAAGATTTGGATTGGAAGGACACATATGTAAATACTACACAATTATGAATTATATCTGGCAGAAAAGAACTAGGCAAATGAAATATACCGATTGAAAAATAGTTATGGCAACTTTAATTGGTTGTCTTCATGAAGTAAACTCATTTTTTTTACAAATGGAAGATGAATTGTTTCCTCTGCAAGGGCATTCCAGCTTACACCATTTTTAGATTAATAATACCATCATTTATACAAACGCAAAATTTATTTCTTCTTCAGTTTTACAATGTAAGACAATGAGCCAACAGTTGAAAGTTATATAGTCGTAATCCTGGAACAACTACAAAGATTATCTTCTGTCAATTGAGGCTGCAGCTCTTATTCCAAGACCATTTGACAAATGAGATAGCTCCTTTTCAGGCTCTACTGCAAAATTTTAGATGTTATTATTAGATTGTTCCCTTTCCCTGGTGTTAAAGTTACGGAAGCAACAGAAGAAAACATAGACTGCTCTGAAAAGCACCACATAATCTTCTTTTAATGGATAAAAGGTACAAAAGCCAGTATAGTCATCCTTGACTTACTAAGCGCAGCAGAGATAACTAGATAGATACAAGCCTTCACCTCATTTATGACGGTTTTGATGCAACAATCCTTACCAGCCATTTCTTATCAACTTGTTCATCACCCCAAATATGTTATTTATAAATTGAGATAATAGAGAAACCAGTTAAATTCAAGAAAAGTAATCAAAGCTGATTTTATTTCTTCCCTAGGGTATGGCACTTAACTTTCTTTGAACTGCTTCTTGAGTGGTGGGAAGTGAAAAGAGAACATACTGTTTGAAATCTCTCTCATATAAGTTTCTGAAAAGAAGGACTAAAACTTTCTTAGGAGTGATGATATGGAATTCAAAAAGTTTGGTTAATCTGGAATTAGGTAATGGGCCTTTCTCAAAGTACCTTGAACTGTTCCTTTTCCTCAGAGTTCATGAATTTTATTCTACTCTAATTACAATCAAATGATATGATTAGAAGTTTGAAATCCTTAGCAAGAAAGATGTAGCATAGAGGGACAAATACCATCCATCCAAGTCTTCAATACAATGTAATCATTTCCCACCTCATTTTGGCTGAATCCTACAGTTTCCTAGAATGTAAGATTAAAAACTTATATAGTCTTTATTTTCAACAGAAACATGTTGCACACCAAGAATTCACACCAAGCATGACTGTGAGACTTGGTCATTAAAGGCAAAAGCAATTTATATCACCTAGTCACTGACAAGATAAAGCAGGCACCAAGAGTTGGTTTGAAAGGTCACAACAGCATGTATAAGAGCTGGAACAGGAGTAGATGAAGGAGCCAGTGTCGGTGTAACTACAGTTGGAGGAAAGGGTGAGTTAGGGTTAAATGATTGTAGTCTTTCCTATTCCAATAGCGCAAAGTGCTGGGCGGAAAGTAAGACTGAATCAACCAACTACTGAGAAGAAACCAGAAAATATAAACCTAAGCTAACCTTTGAAGCTTAAAAGCCCTCTTCTGCAGATTTTACTTAATTATATTTCAAATCACATCTTATATCCTTATCTTTGTTGCGAACCATCCAAAATATTTTTATATATATGCAGAGGAATCATGACAGCCTAGTTGTTTGGCTACCTAAACTTCCACCTTGTTTTTGGGAGTTCGACTCCCTACCTTGTAATCTCCTTTCCCTCCCCCCTATGTATAATGAAAAAAATTAAAAAGATAAAGAAGCACCCAAAATATCATGAGAGTATGCTGGTTATGCTTATATGTTGGTGTACCTTTGTCAAGGTAACTTACACACTCATAATCCTGCACAATGTTTAAAACACTCGCTTGCGAGCCTCAATGAATTACAGCCTGGAGACTTAACTCCCATGGCGTCAACACTTAACACTTCAAAAAGTGGGGTGTTCAACCACGTACAATTTACTCCTTGAATTGTTTGCTCTACACATCCCGAGAATGCCCCCTGCATGCTTTATCATTCACGCTACACGCTCCCAAAACAATATATTTCAGAATTTTCTTTTACTTTGATGACGTTTATGTACACATATTATTCTGACAAGATAGTTAATATCATTTCTTTCATTTTCTATTTTCAAAAGTAATGCAGAAACAAGTGATTGTTCTTCACCTCTAAAATAGCAAAAGCAAATCCCTTATTCTAGTAGCTAACTGAGAAATTTGAGGCAGACTACTAAAAAATTAGAACATATCCACATTAAAATATCCAAGCACTATCAAACCTAGAATCTTATTTTTTCTCTTCACAAAATGATAAGGTTTCTATTAACTAGTAAACCGATCAAGTGACAAAGAGAGTCAAAGACTGGATTGTCCATGAGGTACAATCCCAGCTGGGAAAATTATATCCTAAACGACCTCTACAACATGAGGGGGGGAAAATCCAATTTCATCTATTCTACTGCATAATTGTCAGTCCAAAGTCTAAAATCCAAGTTTCAAACTAAAACTATTATTTTCAACCCTGATTTTGGGACAAAAAAAGCAGTTCAAGGGCGAGGAAACAAGATTCTAATAGAGATTTACAGCATATTATTTTCACGACTAGAATCATGAAGAGAAATTGCAATAGACTAAGCTCAACTGTACTTCATAGCTTACAAAAATTCTCTTCTTTCCACAAGCATAATCAATCAAAGAATTACAGCTTATATTTACTTCAATCATAAATCAATTACTCCTTAATCCCAAATTTGTTGAGACGTTCGCCTATACGAATCCTCTTATCATTCAATAATTCATCATAATTTAATTAATTTTAATCTAACCATCAACATACCACAAATCTCCTCCTTTATCCGAACTTAAAATAAGACTATACTTTGCGAAACTCAAATAAAAAGAGCCTAATTCAAGCAAAAAAATGTACTATTAAGCTACTAAGTCAAAAGTCAAGTATGTAAAAGATTACCTTCAAGTGTAGCAGATCGAATAGACAAAGATTTTTTGCGGTTGAAAAGTGAAGGCGAAGATCGAAAAGAAAGTGAAGAAGACGACCGAGGCAAAGCGCGTGAAATTGTTGAATTATTCAGAGGAGGACATAGAGAAGATGAACACCGAAAAGTTGCAGAGAACGCCATTGTTTTGGAATGACCCAATCACCTGAAAATGAAGACAAATAAATATTTTTTCTGTCTATAATCCCCCCTTTTTATTTTATTTTTTATTTTTTATTTTTTATGTCTGCCTTATTCACACGTGGTTGTTGGATTGAGATTCATTTTGTTTTTTTTATTTTTTATTCTATTGAGGTGTTACACCTCAATAATAATGGGCGTCATGGGAAGATATTTTGTGCCAAGTTCATTTCAAATTTTCTACCCCAACTTTTAAAAGGACAAGGGAAACAATGGGGGAGAAAATTTGCAAACTAATTTTAAAATTTAAAAACTGTCAATTAGACAATTACTGAGGCTTCTCTGATTTAAGAAATTTAAATACCCTGTTTGAAAAAAAAGAGTCATATAATATAAATATTGTTTATTAAAGTACAATTTTATCAATTATAGTAATAGTAGTATTATTTTATCTCACAAATTACCATAAAACTTGCTATAAAAAGGTACTTGCCATTTTAAGTTAACCTTTTATTTATAGGGTTACATAGAAATTGAATATCACATGATAGAACATCTGACCGAGAAAAGTGATATTTATAGCTTTGGAATACTGCTGCCAGAGCGGCAGAGCTAGCCCTTCACTTATGAGTTCGATCGGCCAGTAATTTTGGTCCAAATTTTATATTTATCTTAAAAAATTTATGAAAGTGTGCAAATTATAAATTTAGAACTCAGTAACTGAAACGAACTAAAATTCTGAACCCATAAACTTCAAATTTTGGCTCCGTCTTTGACTGAATCTTGTTATAAGAAAATCTCCTATTGATAAAGGAAATTATATCGTTAGGGAAGTGAGGAATACAATGGACAAGGTAAAAGACATTTATATAATCCTCCATGACATTATGGATCCTGTTGTTCACTCGAGTGCAACTACTAGAAGCTTCGAGAACTTTGTGGATCTAGCACTCCACAAAATGTGTTACAACTTAACAGGATCTCGTGTTTTTTTTTATTAAGCGCTAGCTACCCTTGGTATATGTCGCTTTTATTAATCGAAGTATGGAGAATCTCTCTTCTCCTAAAGTTACAGGGTCAAAAGAATTAGGTGGGATAGCTAATCCATAGGAAATTCTAGCCCATGAGATATCCCTGTCTATTTCACCTGGTAAGCAAATGACCCCTTAGTATACTCTACTTGTTCAATTGATTCGGTTTGGAGTACGGTCAGTTTATGGACGGTTCAAGCACATATGTGACCTAAATCCAAAGTTTAATGTGAGGCATAAAATTTTAAAAGAATTGTTAAACACTTGAATTAATGAAATCTTGGAGAAAGAAAGTGAGTAATTAAGTCTTTGAACAAAGAAAGAAAGTGAATAAGGGGTCGTTTGGTAGGAGGTATTAGAAAAAATAATGCAAGCATTATCTCTATGCATTTAGACGACATCGTCATCTATAGTCGGACTTTGGATGAACATATGTCACACTAAATTAAGGTGTTGTCTCGTTTGAGGGAGTACCGGTTGTATGTGAAAATGGAGAAGTGTGAGTTTGCGAGATAGGAGATCAAATTTCTTGGGCACTTGGCCGGTGAGCCAGAATCAAGTGCGGATGGACCCGAAAAAGGTGCAGGTCATTGTGGAGTGGCAAACACCTAATTTTGTGAAAGAGTTGAGATCTTTCCTTGGGTTAACAAATTATTATCGGAAATCTATTGCTGGCTATTCAAAGGATGTTGCTCCTTTGACTGATTTGTTGAAGAAGAATGCTAGGTGGGCGTGGACTAAAAAATGCAATGGTGCATTTGACATGTTGAAAGAAGCTATTGCCTCAGAACCTATCTTGCAGCTTCAAGATTTTGAACTGCCCTTTGAAGTTCATAATGATGCTTCCGACAAAGTTGTTGGAGGTGTGTTAGTACAAGAAGGCCACCTAGTGGCGTTTGAAAGCAGAAGATTGAATGAAGCGGAGCAAAGATATTCGGCTCATGAAAAAAAATGGTTATTGTAATCCATTGCTTGCACATTTGACGGGTGTACTTGCTGCGAACTAAATTCGTCGTAAGGACGGATAATGTGGCTAATACATTTTTCAAGATATAGAAAAATCTAATTCCGAAGCAAGCACGTTGGCAAGAATTCTTGGCAGAATATGATTTTATTTGGGAGCACAAGCCGGGAAAACACAACCAAGTTGCCGACGCGTTGAGTCGAAAGGTATTTGTTGCTGTTTATTCCATTACTCGACTTGAATATGATTTTCTTAATAAAATCAAGTTGTGTGCTGCTAATGATCCATTGTACATCAAGAAAATGAATCATGTGAGAGAAGGGATGGTAAAGCGGTATTGGATCGAGGACGATCTCCTCTATTTCAAAATGGAGAGAACCGTAGTGCCACTTGGTGATGGGTTGCGTCGTGAACTATTGAAAGAGACGCATGATACTCTATGGGCTGGTCATCCAGGAACTGAATGAATGATGGCCACGCTGTCCCGATACTACTTTTGACCCAAGATGGAGCATGATGTGGAAGCTTATGTTAAGAGTTGCCTTGTGTGTCATCTTGATAAAACTGAGCGGAAGACGGAGGCAGGTTTGCTACAACCTCTGCCTGTTGCAGAGGAACCATGGCAATCTGTGTCAATGGACTTTATCAGCGGGTTCCCTAAGGTCAACGGGTTGTCATCTATCATGGTTGTGGTTGATAGGCTTTCTAGATATGCTGTTTTTATTGCTGCCCCTAGAGAATGTCCTTTAAAGATTGCTGCTGACTTGTTCTTCAAGAATGTGGTTAAATATTTCGGAATGCCAAAGGATGTTATTAGTGAGGGATGCTCGATTTACAGGCTGGTTCTGGATTTATTTGTTCAACTTAATGGGTACAAACTTGAAGTTTTCAACGGTGAATCATCCCCAAACTGATGGCCAAACCGAGAGAATTAACCATTTGTTGGAGGAATATTTGAGGCACTTTGGGACTGCTAGTCAACGCAACTAGACAAATTTGCTAGTTTGTACACAATTCTCCTATAATTTGCACAAGTCTTCAGCAACACAGATGATTCCGTTTGAGATTATTTTGGGGAAGCAGCCTGTACAACCAACAACGATGCACAACAAAAGACTGGAGGTAAAGCTGCCTACCGCTATGGTTGGGATAGACAAGCTATGATCAAGGAAGCAACATATAGCTTGACAAAGGCCCATAGACGATTGAAGAAATTTGGTGACCGAAATAGGCGTCCCTTGGAGTTCAAAGTAGGTGGTAAGGTGCTGTTAAAGCTTTGGTTTCAAGGTATGATGGTCCTTTTGAAGTTGCTTAAAAAGTTGGTGAAGTTGCTTACCGATTGAAGCTGCTTAAAAGAATGAAGATATATCTGAATTTCCATTTGAGTTTTCTAAGGCCATATGTTGAAGATCCTAAAGATCCGGACAGACACAAAACAAAGAGATCTCCTCCTGAGGTGCGCACTCAGCTTGAGGAAGAAATTGAGAAGATTTTTGACCATTGGGTTCTTGTGATGCATAAGAAGAATAGGCGGACGAATTTCTAATTCAGTGGAAAGGAAGGCCCAAGGCAAATGCGACTTGGGAAAAAGGTGCTTCATTGTGGTAATATAAACATCAAATAGAGGACTACTTGAAGTCAGCCTCGACGAGGACATCGAGTTCAACTAGTGAGGGTGGTCTGTTAGCCCCGAATGTTAAGACGTGATAGATGTCGAGCAGAACCAATGTCAAGGGCTTGTACATTGTCCCTTGGCATGGGTTCGTGTAGGCGTTGGCAAGCAATGTGCGGAGCTGGGAGTGTGCCTAAGTTAATGCATGAACTTGGGCAGGTCAGGTGGAAAAGGTGTCTTGAGTGGTGGCAAGGCATCTTTGGTTGTGGGCGAGAGGTATGGCAAATGAAGGCAGGCGCATGGCACTTGGCCAAGGCACGCATGCGGATCAGTGGGACGGCAAGGCTGTGACAAAAACATTGTCATAAGCTAATGTGTGAGGCATTGTCCAAAAAGACAAGGCAAGGCAAGGCAAGCTAAAGACAAAGTGTGGGCGGAACTATGGGATAAGTGTGCAAAATATGTGACTATGAAAAAGTGTGATGTGCATGTGCTGTGGAAGTTAAGCCATGTGTAGTGCACATGTGGCAGTTGGCTTAAAGTGCTAAAGATGGGCTCATTTCGTGGGAAGTGATTCAGATAGTCGCTAAGTGTTGTATGCTTGTTTATAGTCTTGGCATGTGCCAAGCATATTGATGTAACTGCCCCTTATAACCTACCATTGGCAGCCCCTTTATATGTTTGTATTTTGTTGGTTTAAGGCAAGTAAACATATGTGAGCCTTCCAACTGAGTTCCTTTGTAGATTATGAGAGAATAATAAAAGGTTAGGTGTTTACCCGTAATTGTGTGTGTTGCTTTCGTTTTACAAGTCTGAAATTATTCTAAGTCCTAAACTGTGAGGGAAAAAGTAAGGCTGAGTGGCTTGAGTGTGAGGCTGCTGCCGTTTACTGCCGTTTGAGGAAAATTAGCCCTTTAACACCTACCATGATGCGATCATCAGTGGCTGAGTCCACGACTCAAATGTAAATAGGATTCATCTTAAGATAATCAAATGTTACTAGCATACATATAAGTCTAATAGTCGAGAAGTTCCAAGATTCGTGAATTTAGTGATGAAATCTTAGTGGTTAAGAGTAATTAACAAAGCTTGTCGAGGCGATGTGGTCGGCGAGAATTTTACATGTAAATTGAAAGTGTTATGAATAAAAGCAATAAAAGTAAAACATGAACAAAAAATAGAGATAGAGAGAAAGAAGAGATTTTGTTCTTTAATTGTGTGTATTTTTCTATCTATTACAAGGCATATAGGGATGAAAAGTGAAGAAAAATATGTCATTGAATATGTCATTAAGCATTTGAGAGGAAGATCATGGAGTTACAATCATAACTCCATAAATATAAGAGCAGTATAAGTTATGGAGATAATGGAGAAGAGTAGAAATCCACCATAATTTGATTTTTTCTTATAACACTCCCCCTTGGATGTCCATAGATAATGTGCCTCGTTAAAACCCTATTAGGAAAAAAACCCTATGGGAAAAAATCCTAGTGAGAGAAAAAGAGTACACATGTTTAGAAATACGCCTTTTGGTTGCCTCGTTAAAAACCTTGCAAGGAAAACCTTGTGGGACAAAATCTTGTAAGTAAAAAAGAGTACAACGCGTATTAACTCCCCCTGATGAGAGTATCAATTCACATCCTTGAGCCTTCGCATCCTAATCTTGTACACTAATTTCTTGAAGGTTGACGTCAGTAGAGATTTGGTGAACACATCAGCCATATTATCACTTGAACGAATCTATTGCACATTGATATCACCATTCTTTTGAAGATCATGTGTGAAAAATAACTTTGGGGAAATGCGCTTTGTCCTATCTCCTTTTATGAATCCTCCCTTCAATTGGGCGATGCATGCTGCATTGTCTTCATACAAATTGTGGGTAGTTTTTCACACTTCAAACCACATTTGTCTCGAATAAGATGTATTATAGACTTCAACCATACACATTCTCAACTTGCTTCATGAATAGCAATTATCTTAGCATGATTAAATAAAGTAGCCACGATTGATTGCTTAGTCGATCACCGCCAAAATATGGCAGTGCCTCCAAATGTAAACACATAGCCTGTTTGAGGTCGAGCCTTGTGTGGGTCAGATAAATACCCAACATCGACATAACCAACAAGATCGTGATTGCAATAAGTGCCATAGAATAAGTCCATATCGATAGTCCCATTTAGATACTGTAATATGTGTTTGATTCCATTCTAATGTCTCCTTGTAGGAGTAGAGCTATATCTTACTAAGATATTAACTGAAAAAGTTATGTTAGGCCTTGTAGTGTTAGCAAGATATATTAGTGCTCCAATTGCACTAAGATATGGTACTTCAGGACCAAGAAACTCTTCATTATTTTCATGAGGTCGGAATGGATCTTCATTTATATCGAGTGATCTCACAACGGGGTACTCAATGGATGTGCTTTATCCATATAGAATCGCTTTAAATCTTTTCATAATATGCTAATTGATGGACAAAAATTCTGTAACGACCCGACCAGTCGTTTTGCATTTTTGAACCCCGTTCCCTTAAATAAGACTTCCCGCACTTACTTTAGCTAATTTATGACTTGCGGGGACGGGTAGGTTCGGAAGTTAGAAGAGTTTTGAGCAAGAATAAGTCTAGTTGCTTCTTTAAGTTTCTTTAAAAAGGCCAAGTTTGACTTCGGTCAACATTTTGGGAAAACGGACCCGGAATCGTGATTTGACAATTTTTGAGGGTCCGTGGGAAAATATGGGACCTGGGCGTATGCCCGGAATCGAATTCCGAGGTCCCTAGCCCGAGTAATGAATTTTTATGTGAAATTGTTAAGTTAAAGTTTCAAAGGTTTAAATAAACTAAGAAATCATTGTTTTCCTAGGTATCGGGTTCGGATTTCGATTCCGAAACTTGGTACAAGTCCGAAATATCAGTTAAGACTTACCCGTAAAATTTGGTGTCAATCCGAGTAGTTTAAGGGCGTTTTGACCCGGTTGAGGAGAATTAAGAACTTGAAGTTCAATAATTTGATTCATTTGGTTTTGGGGTTGATTCCTCGATTTAGCGTTGTTTTGAGTGTTTCGAGGGTTCGAGTAGGTCCGCCTCGTGATTTCAGACTTGTCGGTATGTTCGGGCGGGGCACGGGAGCCCCGAGTGTCAAACGAGCGAGGCTCGAGTGAAGTTAGAATTTGGAAAATGACTGAAGCTTGCTGCTTCTGTCATAACCGCATCTGCGGTTCTTGGACCGCAGAAGCGGGACCGCAGATGCGGTCATTAGATCGCAGAAGCGGAGAAGGGGCAGGCCAGGGGAAACCGCAAAAGCGGCCCAGGGACCGCAGAAGCGGTTCCGCCTATGCGGCCCCCAGACCGCAGAAGCGGTCGAGCCCCAAATCCCAAAAGCCGCAGAAGCGGCCAAATTCCACAGAAGCGGATTCCGCAGAAGCGGAAATACTTCCGCTGATGCGAAAATAACTGGGGGCAGAAGGGTTCATTTAATACGAACTCAAACTCATTTCTCTCATTTCTCACTCTACACTTAGGCGATTTGGGTTCTTCCAAGAGAGGGTTTCCACATAACTTGGTAAGGTAAGTAATTTCCCTTCATCCTTAGCTTAATTACATGTATATTAGGTAGATTAAACACCAATAATTTAGTAAAAATCAAGGATTTGAGCTAGACCTAGGGTTTTAATAAAACTAAGAATTTATCATAAAATTTGCCATGTAATGAACTAGAAATCATATATTTGTGATCCTTAGGTGATAGAGAACAACTTCCTTCGAAAAATCTCGGAATCCGGGCACGTGGTCCCGGGGTCGGAATTTAGGAAACTTGTGTTAATGGTTAGAAAATTGCCTAAATAGTTAGAGTTCGACCTTGTAAGCCTTTATTTACTAGTTCTTACTTCGTTTGATTAGTTTGGGATTGTTCGGCTTCGAATTAAGGACTTGGGCTCGTTCTTGGACATTGGAAGTGCACTTTGGAGCGAGGTGAGTCTCCTTTCTAACCTTGTAAGAGGGAATTGTCCCCATAGGATTATAAATGAGTAATTGTTGTTAAATGCGGGGGCTACGTACGTACTAGGTGACGAGAGTCCGTGCGTAGCTACTATAATGATAATTGTTCGGGTAGTTTAGGACCCACATCATGTCTAATTGGGGAATATTTCTTGTTTTAAATTGCCTATATGATCATTATGATTTGTTAGTAGACTTTGCGGAAATGAAAAGTGAACTTATGAGTTTGTTGAGTCTTGNTAGTTTAGGACCCACGTCATATCTAATTGGGGAATATCTCTTATTTTTAAATTGCCAATATGATCATTTTGATTTGCTAGAGACTTGAGGAAATGAAAGGTGAACGTAAGAGTTGTTGAGCCTTGGTAGGAATTCCCTTGTATGTAATTGAGCCTTATGTGCTTTTCTTGATATTTTCTTGATGATTATGGACCGGGCCGATCGCCTCGGTGAGAATAGATGCATCTATGGTTCGTGTCGCTCGACCCTCGACAGTGCACAATTTATTTTTTGTTGGAGCGGGCCGTCGACCTCGGCATGGTTGTGCATGATTTATATGCTTACATTTAGATATGACATGATCACTTGTTTAATGTGAAAAAGGGAAAACTGGTAGTTTAATTATGTCAAGAACATGAATATGACTCTTCTCTTAAACTTGTGTTATTGGAAATTCTTCATGCTGTATATCGCACTTTATTATTATATTATCTTGACCTTAGTAAGTATCAAGTCGACCTCTCGTCTCTACTTCTTCGAGATTAGACGGGATACTTACTGAGTACATGTGGTTTATGTACTCATGCTACGCTTCTGTACTTAAATATATAGGATTTGAGGCAGGTGGATCTGGACATCATCCTGGTGCGCATCAGTGAGCACGCTTGGGGACTTGTACGGTGAGCTGCTTCTCTTTCATGCCGATCCGCAGCTGAAGAAGTCCTTTCTTGTACTTTTTTTTGTTTCTGTCTATCCTGATTCAGACAGTAGGATAGTGTATTATTCTTTTGTGTATATTCTACTAGTCGCCCGTAGCTTGTGACACCAGGTTCTGGCACACACAGTACTAGACATTTATTTTGGGGTTGTATCGCTATTTTAACACTTTATGATCTTTACTGGTCTTATCTTTAAATTCGAAAATCTAGTATAACTGTCTTTGGCTAAAGTAAAATGAGAAACATTCCGCATCGGCTGTCCTGACAATGGTGTTAGGCGCCATTATGACCTATTATGGAAAATGGGTCGTGACAAATTCCATATTTGACATACTCAATTTGTAGATCAAGATAAAATTTTATCTTTCCAAGATCTTTCATTTCAAATTCTTTCTTTAAACAGTCTACTACTTTAGGAAGCTGCCGAGGAGTTCCAATGATAGTTAAATCATCAACATACACGACGATAATAAAAAATTCAGATCCAAATCTTTTTTATAAAGACACAAGGACAAATTGAATCATTCTTGTACACTTCTTTCAACACGTACCCACTCAAGCGATTATACCACATGCGCCTGATTGTTTCAATCCGTATATGGATTTTTGAAGCTTTATTATATAAATTTCTTGGAAACCTTTATATGCTTCAGAACAATTTAAATCCTTCAATAATTTACATACGCATATCAAGTTTTTCATGTATTGCCAGATTAAAACCTGAAATGACTACATCCACCACAGGAGAATATGTCTCTATATAATCAATGCTAGGATATTTGCAAATCTTTTGTGACACAAGTTGTCTTTATGTCTATCCATTTGACCTTTTTCGTACAAGAACATATTTATACCTCCACTGGCTTTATACTTTCAGGTGTTGGGACTATCCATCCAACTTCCCATTTTTCAAGTGAAGTCATTTTTCATTGCACATTTTTTATTTGGCCAATCATTTATCTGTTCAAATTTCCTGACTTTGAGCTCGAGATCCTCATCAATATTAATAATATTAAGCGCTACATTATATTAACAATATCATCAATGATCATTTTATGTCGGTTCCATTATTACCCAACAAAGACATAACTTATTGAGATTTCTTTATCTTATTATTTTCAAGTACCCGAGCCTCTCCCATGAGGTCTTATAAAGTGTTATGTCGTGGTGCTCTTTTAGAGTACTTGCTTCCTTATTATGACCATCTTGATCACTTGCTCCTCTCCTTCTTCAAGGAGTTTAATCTTTGGAACTGATTGGTCTATTACGCTTTATGCGTGCCACAAATATGTCCATCAGGGACGTTATTCTATTTGGAGCATTAGCAGCTGAAATATATCATTTAGCTTTGGGTCAGCAAATGCGTCTGGAAATAATTTGCAAATGAATTATCACTTGAACTTCAAGTTCATATTTTCTTGTACGAGGATCTATATGTACTCATAATAATTTATTCCACATATTATTTTTTCAGTTGCCCATTTTCTCCCCCTAACTTTGGGCTCACCAACACATTTTCCAGCCTTCTTTAAGAACCCATCTTTGTGCATTGTGGTGGCATAACTAAATCATATAGCACATCCATATTTCCAAATGAAAATTATTTGGTTCCTGACCCTGAACCGATTGTGATAGGGAGAACTTTTCATAACTTGGCTAGATGCGTACAAGTGCTGTTGTATATTAACTAATACATCCCACACCAAATTTCGTTTTTGGCAGTTTTGTTCTCATAACTAATAGTTTAGCTATAATTGGAGGCATACCATTTCTTCTAAACCAACTTAGATTTAAACTATCATTATCAAGATAAATCATCATAATTTATATTCTGGAACTGTACTCTAATAATTTGAGCAAGCAACTTTGCAAAAGCCAAACTGCAAGTTGATAACAAATGCACATGTGACCATTGAATAGATGAATCTATTAAAATCATATAATAGTAAACGGTCCACATGGCAGGTGACTAGGCCCATATATTTATCACCTTTTGTTCGTTCCAGAAACCAAGGAATTCAATCCCAACCTTAACTGGTATATCATGAGAATACGCAGCACAAGAGAATTCATGAAGAATCTTGTGTTTCTTCAATATATGCTAATGTGAATTCTCAATTAATTTTCGCATCATATTTGAACCGGGATGGCCAACTGGTCATGCCAACTGATATACGTTTCAGTAAACCTCTATTTTACTAGTGGCAAGTGATTCATTCATCATGCTTATACTTATGTAGTACAAATAAAAGGAAAGTCAGGTAGCCTTTCATATTTTCTCGGTATGATTATTGTAACGACCCGACCGGTCGTTTGAGCTTTAGCGCGTTCTTCGACGGTTTGAGGCCAAGAGTAGCTTCACTTCAGGTATTATGACTTGTACGCATGGTCGGAAATGAATTTTGGGAAGTTCGGAGTTGATATGGAAAGGGAGTTCTCATTTCGGAAGCTTTAAGTTGAAAGAATTGACTAAGATTGGATTCTTGAGTAAACAACCTCGGAATCGGGATTTGAAGGTTCCAGCAGGTTCGTATGATGATTTTAGACTTGGGCGTATGTCCGGACCGGAATTTGGATGACCCAGGAGCGTTTCAGCGCCTATTGTGGAAGTTAACATATTTGGAAGAATTTTCATAAGTTTGGGTTGAAGTACATTTCAGTGTTATCGATGTCCGTTTGGGATTCCGGGTCTGGGAATAACTCCGTATGGTGATTCTGGTATTGGGGCGCATCCAGAAGTGGATTCGGAGGTCCGTAAGTCAATTTGGAGTCATTTGGCTAAGGTTAGAAATTTAGAGGCTTTTGAGAAGTTTGACCGGAAGTGGACTTTTTGATATCGGGGTCGGAATCTGATTTCGGAAGTTGGAGTAGGTCCGTAATGTCGAATATGACTTGTGGAGTGTGATTTGTGATTTTAGCGTTGTTTGATGTGATTTGAGGCCTCGAGTAGGTCCGCATTATGTTATGGGACTGGTTGGTGTGATTGGACGGGGTCCCAGGGGCCTCGGGTGGATTTCGGATGGCTAACAGATCAATTTTGGAATTTAAAGAAGAAGTAAAACAACTGCCTTTTAGTGTAACCGCACCTGCGAGGCTTGGGCCGCAGGTGCGGAGCTGCAGAAGCGTCCATGAGGGACGTAGATGCGATGTTGGGCTAGAAGTGAAGAGACCGCAGATGCGGTCATATAGCCGCAGAAGCGGGACTGCACCTACAATAGGTGAGGTGCAGAAGCGGAAAGGGCAGCCTGGTGAGAAACCGCATGAGCGGTAGTGGGACCGCACCTGTGGGACCGTAGAAGCGGTCAAGTGACCGCATGTGCGGAAATGCTGGAGGCAGTGAGGTTCTTAAATTGGGGGTTTGGCTCATTTCAACCCCATTTCTTCCATGGGAGCCAATTTTGGAGTAACTTTGAGGTTCCATTTTCACCACCAAGCATGAGGTAAGTGGTTTATACTAGTTTGAGTTAAATACATTGATTAAGTATATGTTTTGGCATGGAGATTAGTAGAAAGTTGAGATTTTGAGTAAAACCTAGAAATTTGGTATTCTTGGATTTTGACCATGATTTTGGACATGAAATGAGAGTAAATTATATATTAGAGTTCGTGAGGTTGTGGGCAAACTTTATCTTCGAAATTTTTGGAATCCGGGCACGTGGGCCCGAGGGCGATATTGTCAACTTTTCGATCGGGGTTTGAAATTGTTATAAATTGGATTATTATGAGTAATTGAACATATATTAATGGGTTTACATAATTATTGGCTAGTTTTGGAGCGTTATGCATCGATTTGAGTCTTCGGAAGGGCGTGGAATACCGGTTATGGAACTTCGGAGCGAGGTGAGTCTCCTTTCTAACCTTGTAAGAGGGAATTGTCCCCATAGGTGAATTAATTGGATATGTGCTTATATTTGTTGGGGCTACGTACGCACAAGGTGACGAGAGTCTGTGCGTAGCTACTATTATGCTTATGTCCAGGTAGTCTAGGACCCAAAAACATGCTTTACTTGCAGTAATTGTAATCTTATTGATAGTTTAAATTGCTTTAATCGTATCGAAATGGTAAATGATTTTCTAAAAGAGTTAAACTTTATTTTCTCGACTTGTAAAAGAGAAATTGATACCTCCTTGAATAATTGTTTCCCTAATGAAGTCTTGATTAACTGTTTGAATGTGTGTTTCTATGTGTACCTGCGTCGCATGTGTGATTCGCGAGCGGGGTGATTGTTTATTTATATTTGACCGCATCGCATGTATGATTCACTAGCGGGGTAATAGATGCTTCTATGATTCGCGCCATTCGGCCCACTGCCTTGTTGGATCGGGCCGTACGGCCTCGACATGATTCGCGCATGCTTGTATTGCTTGCCTTAAAATTCATAGATATTGATATTTGTTCTCCCTATCCTGGGATAAATGTATAATTGATGAAAATGAATTTGGGAATTTCCTATAAACGAAAGAATTTTACTTGCCTCATGCTATTGAGTTACAACCATTTTTATGAAAATCCTCAATTTACTATTTTATTGGTATATTATTATTAGACCACTAGTAAATGTCGAAGTCGACCTCTTGTCTCTACTTCTTCGAGATTAGACGGGATAATTACTGAGTACACATTGTTTTTGTACTCATGCTACACTTGCTGTGCATTTTTGTTGCATAGGCACATGTACCTCTAGCCGCCTTATGGGCGTAGCAGCATGGATGATACGGAGACTTAGGTGAGCTGCATCTCTCGAGACGGCCCGCAACCAACAAAGTCTCTTTCAGTGTATTATATTTACTTTCTGTCCAAGTTTATATTCCGGACAACTATTGTACTTTATTAGATTTCCTAGTAATTTCTCATGCACTTGTGACACCGGGTTCTGGGATGATTTCAGGATTATTCAATAAATAAATTTTGTAAAGACATCATTATTCATATAGTGAAGTTTATTATTCATTGTTTAAATGTTTAGAAGAAATGATTTTGAAAATATTAAAACGAGAATTTACTAGTTATGTGGTATTGGCTTGCCTGACAGTGGTGTCTGGCGCCATCACGACCCTTAGTGGATTTTGGGTCGGGACAACATGGTATCAGAGCACTAGGTTCCCTTAGGTCTCACGAGTCATGAGCGAGTCTAGTAGAGTCTTGCGGATCGTTACGGAGACGTCTATACTTATCTTCGAGAGGTTACAGGTGTAACGACCCGACCGGTCGTGTTGAGCCCAAGCGCACCGTTCAACAGTTTGAGGCCATGAGCGGCTTCATTTCAGGTATTACGACTTGTACGCGTGGGCGGAATTAAATTTCGGGAAGTTCGGGGTTGATTCGGAAGGAGAATTTTCATTTCGGAAGCTTTAAGTTGAAAGAATCAACTAGGATTGGATTTTTGAGTAAACGACCTCGGAATTGGGATTCGAAGGCTCTAGCAGGTTCGTATGATGATTTTGGACTTGGCCGTACGCCCGTATCGGGTTTTGGATGACCCTGGAGCGTTTTGACGCCTATTTTGGAAGTTAGCATTTTGGAAGAAATTTCATAAGTTTGGGTTGCAGTGCATTTCAGTGTTACCGACGTCCGTTTGGGAATCCGAGTCTGGGAGTAGCTCCGTATGGTGATTCTGGTGTTGGGAGCGCGATCGGAAGTGAATTCAGAGGTTCGTGGGTCATTTTGGAGTCATTTGGATAAAGATAGAAATTTGAAGGTTTTTGAGAAGTTTGACCGGAAGTGGACTTTTTGATATCGGGGTCGGAATCCGATTTCGAAAGTCGGAGTAGGTCCATAATGTCGAATATGACTTGTGTACAAAATTTGAAGTCAATCGGACGTGATTTGATAGGTTTAAACATCGAAAGTAGAAGTTTGAAATTCTAAAGTTCATAAAGCTTGGATTGGAGGCCGATTCGTGGTTTTAGCGTTGTTTGATATGATTTGAGGCCTCGAGCAAGTCCGTAATGTGTTTTGGGACTGGTTGGTATGATTAGTTGGGGTCCCGAGAGCCTCGGGTGGATTCCGAGTGGTTAACGGATCGAATTCGGAGTTTGAAGAAGAGCTGAAGTTGCTGGTTGCTGGTTGCTGGTGTAACTGCACCTGGGAGACTAGGGCCGCAGGTGCGGAGCCGCAGAAGCGGCCCTATGGCCGCAGATGCGGAATTGGCGGAAGAGAGCTGGGACCGCAGATGCAGTCGTTTTGCCGTAGATGCGGAACCGCATCTGCGGAAGAGAGGGCGCAGAAGCGGATTGGACTGGGGAGCCCCGAACCGCAGAAGCGGCAATTATTCTCGCACCTGTGGAACCGCAGAAGCGGTCAAGTGACCGCAGGTGCGGAAAGTGCTGGAGGCAGAGAGTGTTTTAAAAATCGGGATTTGGCCATTTTCTCTCATATTTTCTTGGCTTGGGCGATTGTTGAGTAAATTATATATTTGAGTTCGTGGAGTTATGGGTTAGCTTAATCTTCAAAAAATTTCAGAATCTGTGCACGTGGGCCCGAGGGCATTTTTGTCAACTTTTCGATCGGGGTTAGGAATTGTTATAAATTGGATTGTAATGAGTAATTGAGCATATATTAATGGATTTGCATAAATATTGGCTAGTTTTGGAGCGTTGTACATCAATTTGAGTTTTTAGAAGGGCGTGGAAGGCCAGTTATGGATCTTCGGAGCGAGGTGAGTCTCCTTTCTAACCTTGTAGGAGGGAATTGTCCCCATAGGTGAGTTAATTGGTTATGTGCTCCTATTTGCGGGGGCTACGTACGCACGAGGTGACGAGAGTCCGTGCGTAGCTACTATTATGCTTAAGTCCGGGTAGTCTAGGACCTAGAAGCATGCTTACTTGTAATAAATGCAACCTTGTTGACAAATTTAAAAATGCTTGATGTCACGACCCATTTTCCGTAATAGGTCATGATGGCGCCCGACACCATTTGTCAGGCCAGCCAACGCGAAAGTATAATTAAATTCTCATGTTACCCTTACCAAAAACCATTATAATAGATTTTTTCCCCAATTAAAGTCATAAACCAGTAAGGATCAATAAAATGTAAAGACAGTTATACAACCCAAAATAACGTCTACTACTGTGTGTGCCAGAACCTGGTGTTACAAGCTACGGGCAACTAGTAGAATATACACAAAATGAATAATGCCCTATCCTACTGTCTGAATCAGGATAGACAGAAACAACAACACAAAAAAATACAAGGAAGACTTCTTCGGCTGCGGATCGGCAAGAAGGGAGTGCAGCTCACCGTAGAAGTCCCAGATGCGCTCACTGATATGCACCAGAGTGATGTCCGGATCCACCTGCCTCAAATCCTGTACATTTAAGTACAGAAGCGTAGCATGAGTACATAAACAATATGTACCCAGTAAGTATCCCGTCTAATCTCGAAGAAGTAGAGACGAGAGTCGACTCGATACTTACTGAGGTCAATTAATATATATGTATATAAGTATGATGTATTCAAATCATGGAATTTACAAGTATCAACAGTTTATGGCAAGTGGCATAAGTCAAGAACTTTACAGTATCAAGTTTATAATTTATCATATGAGATAATGGCAAAATAAGGCATGTATAGGCTTTTCCACAATTAACATGCGCACATAATACCGAGGCGACGGCCCGATCCAACAGAAATAAACTGTGCACTTGCCGAGGATCGACGACGCGCCTATAGATGCATCTATTCATACCGAGGCGATCGGCCCGATCCACAAATAAGGATGAAATATCAAGTTCACACACATGGCACATAAATGGTCAAGAATACAAAAATCAAACTTAATTAACTATGCAGGTATGCTCCTATCCCCTTTTAAGTCTCTAGTACACACTAGGTGTTCATAACAACGATTTAACATAAGAGATATATTTAATAGGCATGTTGTAGGCCCTAAGCTACCCGGACATTCATCATAGTAGTAGCTACGCACGGGCTCTCGTCACCTAACGCGTGCGTAGTCCCCGCATTTAGCAACAAACACTCAAACATTAATCCTAAGGGGACAATTCCCTCTTACGAGGTTAGAAAGGAGACTCACCTCGCTCCGAAGTGCACTTCCAATGTCCAAGAACGAGCCCAAGTCCTTAATTCGAAGCCAGAACAATCCCAAACTAATCAAACGAAGTAAGAACTAGTAATAAAGGCTTACAAGGTCGAACTCTAACTATTTAGGCAATTTTCTAACCATTAACACAAGTTTCCTAAATTCCGACCCCGGGCCCATGTGCCCGGATTCCGAGATTTTTCGAAGGAAGTTGTTCTCTATCACCTAAGGATCACAAATATATGATTTCTAGTTCATTACATGGCAAATTTTATGATAAATTCTTAGTTTTATTAAAACCCTAGGTCTAGCTCAAATTCTTGATTTTTACTAAATTTTTGGTGTTTAATCTATCTAATATACATGTATTTAAGCTAAGGATGAAGGGAAATTACTTACCTTACCAAGTTATGTGGAAACCCTCTCTTGGAAGAACCCAAATCGCCTAAGTGTAGAGTGAAAAATGAGAGAAATGAGTTTGAGTTCGTATTAAATGAACCCTTCTGCCCCCAGTTATTTTCGCATCTGCGGAAGTATTTTCGCTTCTGAGAATCCGCTTCTGCGGAATTTGGCTGCTTCTGCGGCTTTTGGGATTTGGGGCCCGACCGCGTCTGCGGTCTGGGGGCCGCATAGGCGGAACCGCTTCTGCGGTCCCTGGGCCGCTTTTGCGGTTTCCCCTGGCCTGCCCCTTCTCCGCTTCTGCGATCTAATGACCGCATCTGCGGTCCCGCTTCTGCGGTCCAAGAACCGCAGATGCGGTTATGACAGAAGCAGCAAGCTTCAGTCATTTTCCAAATTCTAACTTCACTCGAGCCTCGCTCGTTTGACGCTCGGGGCTCCCGTGCCCCGCCCGAACATACCGACAAGTCTGAAATCACGTGGCGGACCTACTCGAACCCTCGAACACTCAAAACAACGCTAAATCGAGGAATCAACCCCAAAACCAAATGAATCAAATCATTGAACTTCAAGTTCTTAATTCTCCTCCAACGGGTCAAAACGCCCTTAAACTACTCGGATTGACACCAAATTTTACGGGTGGGTCTTAGCTGATACTTCGGACTTGTACTAAGTTTCGGAATTGAAATCCGAACCCGATGCCTATGAAAACAATGATTTCTTAGTTTATTTAAATCTTTGAAACTTTAACTTTACAATTTCACGAAAAAAATTCATTACTCGGGCTAGGGACCTCAGAATGCGATTCCGGGCATATGCCCAGGTCCCATATTTTCCCGCGGACCCTCAAAAATTGCCAAATCGCGATTCCGGGTCCGTTTCCCCAAAATGTTGACCGAAGTCCAACTTGGCCTTTTTAAAGAAACTTAAAGAAACAACTAGGCTTATTCTTGCTCAAAACTCTTCTAACTTCCGAACCACCCGTCCTCGCAAGTCATAGATTAGCTAAAGCAAGTGCGGAAAGTATTATTTAAGGGAACGGGGTTTGGAAATGCAAAACGACCAGTCGGGTCGTTACATTCTCCACCTCTTAAACAAACGTTCATCCTCAAACGGACATAGGAAAGTACCCGGACTGCTGAATAAGTGGGGATATCGGCTCCGCATGTCCTCCTCGGACTCCCAGGTTGCCTCCTCGACCGGTTGGCCCCTCCACTGGACTCTTACTGCAGAAATCCTCTTGGACCTCAACTGGCGGTTCTGTCTATCAACAATGGCAACTGGCTCCTCCTCGTAGCCCAAGCTCTCATCTAACTGTATGGTACTGAAGTCCAACATATGTGAATAGTCGGCATGATACTTCCGGAGCATCGATACATGGAAGACTGGATGAACTCCTGATAAACTGGGAGGTAAAGCAAGCTCATAGGCAACCTCTCCAACTCGCCTCAATACCTCGAAGGGGCCAATAAACCTTGGGCTCAACTTGCCCTTCTTTCCGAACCTCATAATGCCCTTCATGGGCGAGACTTTCAAGAGAACCTTCTCGTCAACCATAAATGATACATCGCGCGCCTTCTGATCCGCGTAACTCTTCTGCCTGGACTGAGCTGTGCGGAGCCTCTCCTGAATCAACCTTACCTTATCCAAGGCATCCTGAACCAAATCTGTGCCAAGTAACTTAGCCTCACCGGGCTCAAACCACCCAATAGGAGAACGACAATGCCGACCATACAATGCCTCATACGGGGCCATCTCTATGCTGGACTGATAGCTATTATTGTATGCAAACTCCGCCAAGGGCAAGAACTGATCCCACTGCCCTCCAAAGTCGATCACACATGCTCTAAGCATATCCTCTAAAATCTGAACAGTCCGCTCCGACTGCCCGTCGGTCTGAGGATGGAATGCCGTGCTGAGCTCTACGCGGGTCCCCAACTCACTCTGAACAGCTCTCCAGAAATGGGAAGTGAACTGAGGGCCTCTGTCCGATATGATGGAAACCGGCGCACCGTGCAACCTGACTATCTCCCGAATGTAAATCTGAGCATATCTCTCCGCCGTATAGGTAGTCGCCACCAGAATGAAGTGGGCCGACTTGGTCAACCTATCCACAATAACCCACACTGAATCAACCTTCCGCTGAGTCTGCGGCAACCCAACCACGAAATCCATGGTAATGCGCTCCCACTTCCATTCCGGAATGGGCATCTGCTGAAGTAGGCCACCTGGCCTCTGGTGCTCATATTTGACCTGCTGGCGATTCAAACATCTAGCAACATACTCCACTATGTCCTTCTTCATCCTCCGCCACCAGTAGTGTTGTCTCAAGTCACGATACATCTTCGTGGCACCCGGATGAATGGAATACCTCGAACTGTGGGCCTCCTCTAGAATCCTCTCTCTCAAGCCATCAACATTAGGAACACATACACGGCCCTATAGCCGTAACACACCATCCTCGCCAATAGAAATATCCTTGGCACCTCCCTGAGGTACCGTCTCTCTAAGGACCGCCAAATGTGGATCATCGAACTGTCGGGCCTTAATCTGCCCCAATAACAAAGACTGAGCAACCACACATGCTAGAACTCGGCTGGGCTCTGAAATGTCCAGCCTCACAAGTCTGTTAGCTAAAGACCGGATGTCCAAAGCTAATGGTCTCATCTCGGCAGGAATGAACGCCAAGCTACCCATACTCTCCGCCTTTCTGCTCAAGGCATCCGCGACCACATTCGCCTTACCTGGATGATAAAGAATGGTAATGTCATAATCCTTTAGTAACTCAAGCCACCTGCGCTGCCTCAAATTAAGATCTCTCTGCTTGAACAAATGCTGCAAGCTGCGATGGTCGGTGTAAACCTCACATGACACACCATACAAATAATGCCTCCATATCTTGAGAGCATGGACAATCGCCGCCAACTCTAGATCGTGCACAGGGTAATTCTTCTCATGAACCTTCAGCTGACGTGAAGCATATGCAATAACTCGCCCCTCCTGCATCAATACACATCCCAAGCCAACGCGAGAAGCGTCGCAATACACTGTATACATCCCTGAACCGGAAGGCAATACAAGAACTGGTGCCGTAGTCAAAGCCGTCTTGAGCTTCTGGAAGCTCTCCTCACAATCATCGGACCAACAGAATGGGGCACCCTTTTGGGTCAATCTGGTCAGAGGTGATGCAATAGATGAAAAGCCCTGCACAAATCGCCGGTAATAGCCTGCTAACCCCAAGAAGCTCCTGATCTCGGTCACTGAAGTAGGACGTGGCCAACTCTGAACTGCCTCAATCTTCTTGGGATCCACTTTAATACCCTCTCCTGACACTACATGCCCCAAGAATGCTACTGACTCCAGCCAAAACTCACACTTGGAGAACTTAGCATAAAGCTGCTGCTCTCGCAAGGTCTGAAGCACTACTCTCAAATGCTGCTCGTGCTCCCCCAGGCTACGTGAGTATATCAGGATGTCGTCAATGAAGACGATGACAAAAGAATCAATATAAGGCCTGAACACCCTGTTCATCAGATCCATAAATGCCGCTGGAGCATTAGTCAAGCCAAAGGACATCACCAGAAACTCATAGTGGCCATATCTAGTCCTGAATGCGGTCTTCGGAACATCTGAATCCCGAATCTTCAACTGATGATACCCTGACCTCAGGTCGATCTTAGAGAACACCCTAGCACCCTACAGCTGGTCAAACAAATCATCAATACGGGGTAATGGATACTTGTTTTTGATGGTGACTTTGTTCAACTGGCGGTAATCAATGCACATCCGCATAGTCCCATCCTTCTTCTTCACGAATAGCACTGGTGCACCCCAAGGCGATACACTGGGCCTAACAAACCCTTTAGCTAACAACTCCTCCAACTGCTCCTTCAGCTCCTTCAGCTCTTAGGAGCCATACGGTACGGCGGGATAGATATAGGCTGAGTGCCTGGAGCCAAATCAATACAGAAATCAATATCACGGTCCGGAGGCATGCCAGGAAGATCAGAAGGAAAAACATCGGCGAACTCTCGGACTACTGGCACTGAATCAATCGTCGGAGACTCTGCGGTGGTGTCTCGAACATAAGCTAAGTAGGCCAAACACCCCTTCTCAACCATGCGCTGAGCCTTCAGGAAGTAAATGACCCTGCTAGGTGTATCCACAGTGGAACCCTTCCACTCCAATCTCGGCAACCCTGACATCTCTAGAGAAACAGTCTNTTTTCTAACCATTAACACAAGTTTCCTAAATTCCGACCCCGGGCCCATGTGCCCGGATTCCGAGATTTTTCAAAAGAAGTTGTTCTCTATCACCTAAGGATCACAAATATATGATTTCTAGTTCATTACATGGCAAATTTTTATGATAAATTCTTAGTTTTATTAAAACCCTAGATCTTGCTCAAATTCTTGATTTTTACTAAATTTTTGGTGTTTAATCTATCTAATATACATGTATTTAAGCTAAGGATGAAGGGAAATTACTTACCTTACCAAGTTATGTGGAAACCCTCTCTTGGAAGAACCCAAATCGCCTAAGTGTAGAGTGAAAAATGAGAGAAATGAGTTTGAGTTCGTATTAAATGAACCCTTCTGCCCCCAGTTATTTTCGCATCTGCGGAAGTATTTTCGCTTCTGCAGAATCCGCTTCTGCGGAATTTGGCCGCTTCTGCGGCTTTTGGGATTTGGGGCTCGACCGCTTCTGCGGTCTGGGGGCCGCATAGGCGGAACCGCTTTTGCGGTCCCTGGGCCGCTTTTGCGGTTTCCCCTAGCCTGCCCCTTCTCCGCTTCTGCGATCTAATGACCGCATCTGCGGTCCCGCTTCTGTGGTCCAAGAACCGCAGATGCGGTTATGACAGAAGCAGCAAGCTTCAGTCATTTTCCAAATTCTAACTTCACTCGAGCCTCGCTCGTTTGACGCTCGGGGCTCCCGTGCCCCGCCCGAACATACCGACAAGTCTGAAATCACGTGGCGGACCTACTCGAACCCTCGAAACACTCAAAACAACGCTAAATCGAGGAATCAACCCCAAAACCAAATGAATCAAATCATTGAACTTCAAGTTCTTAATTCTCCTCCAACGGGTCAAAACGCCCTTAAACTACTCGGATTGACACCAAATTTTACGGGTGGGTCTTAGCTGATATTTCGGACTTGTACCAAGTTTCGGAATTGAAATCCGAACCCGATGCCTATGAAAACAATGATTTCTTAGTTTATTTAAATCTTTGAAACTTTAACTTTACAATTTCACGAAAAAAATTCATTACTCGGGCTAGGGACCTCGGAATTCGATTCCGGGCATATGCCCAGGTCCCATATTTTCCCGCGGACCCTCAGAAATTGCCAAATCATGATTCTGGGTCCGTTTCCCCAAAATGTTGACCGAAGTCCAACTTGGCCTTTTTAAAGAAACTTAAAGAAACAACTAGGCTTATTCTTGCTCAAAACTCTTCTAACTTCCGAACCACCCATCCCCGCAAGTCATAAATTAGCTAAAGCAAGTGCAGAAAGTATTATTTAAGGGAACGGGGTTTGAAAATGCAAAACGACCAGTCGGGTCGTTACACTTGAACATATTGAACGTGTAAATGAATTTCTAATAGACTAGATATAAGCCCTTGGCTCTTAAAAGAGAAACTTGCCTTTTTCTGAATAATTGCTCCTTGATGAGTTATTGACTTGACTCTTTGAATGTGTTTATCTATTGTGGAACGGGCCGAACGCCTCGGTAGATTAAATAGATGCATCTATGGTTCGCGCCATTCGACCCTCTGGCAGTGCACATTTTAAATATTGTTGGATCGGGCCGTATGACCTCGGAATGAGTTGCGCATGCTTGTATTGCTTGCCTTGATATTTGTTGATACTAATATCTGCTCTCCCCGACTTGAGATAATTGTTAATTAATGGATTATGAATCCGGAGACTTTAAATAAAAAGGAACTTTCACCTGTTTAGTGACTCATTTAAATTTTACTATTGTTCTTAATAAATCCGTGAGTCATCGCATTACTAGTATTATTACTGGACCTTTAGTGAGTGTCGAAGTTGCCATCTCGTCTCTACTTCTTCAAGATTAGGCGGTATACTTACTGAGTACACGTTGTTTTTGTACTCATACTATACTTCTGTGCATTTTTATTGCACAGGCACATGCACCTCTAGTGGCCTAGTGGGCGTAGCAGCATGGTTGACACGGAGACTAGGTGAGCTGTATTTCCTCGAGGCCACCCGCAGCTAGTATAGTCTCTCTCAGGATTCTATTTATTTTCTGTCCAATTGTATTCCGGACAACTGTTGTACTTTATTCGATTTTTCTTAGAAATTGCTCATGCACTTGTGACACCGGGTTCTGGGATGGTTATGAAGTATTTTGTATCAATTGCTTATCAGTTAATTTGAATTGAAGCGATTATCTTTTTAATTGGTAAATTTGAAGGAAAATCATAGATTTCAAGAGTATTAAAACGAAAATTTAATTAAGTATTTTTGGTTGGCTTGCCTGACAGTGGTGTCCGGCGCTATCACGACCCTTAGTGGATTTTGGGTCGTGACAACAAGGCTGTAGGAGCACTTCCCTTCTTGATTTCCTCATCGTGCGATTTGACCCCTTTGAGGCTTATGCCTTCATTTCCTTTCCATTCAATATTATGCGACGTGAAGCGCTGGTCATGAATGCGAGTGAGTAATTGTAATGGTACTATGAATGTGGTGCGAGATGTTTCTCCCTGCGTGGTCGTTTGAGCTATTGTCGTCGCGTTGCGGGGGGATATTCTGTCATTTCTGCTCAGTAGCTGTACTTCTGAGAGCTTCGAGGTTATGCACAGGTTACTATGATGCTTATGAATGGTTACGGCGCAGTATTGATGAGAGGGAGGAATGCTTGCCTATGTGTCGGGGCAGTGAATGACTTGAGAGAAGGTTTACTAAGTGTATGATTTAGAGATCCATTATCTTATTTCCCGTGGGGGAAAGGCAATCGGACTCTAAATGTTTAGGTTTGGATTGATAGGGTAATGAGACTTGGTGTTTTCAAGTGTGGTGGAATTTTTATCTGTGACGTGGTGTCGTCGTCCTCGATTGAAGGTGTTAAGTCTGCCGGTGTTATGATCTTCTTCAATTCGCCTTTAGGCAGGGCATTGTGAAATGGTGTTAGGGAACAGTTGTCAGAGATCGCGGTTTGCGGTGGTTCAGGATCGAAATGGTATTTCTAATGTTGATGGCTCGAGAAGGATGATCTTCGGAAAGGGTTGAAGTTAGTAGCGATCTATTGGTTCAAGTGCTACAGAGATAGATATCGATCTAAGTCAACAATTGGGCAGCATAGGATGAGGAAGGATATTGATGGATAGAAATTATTCTTATATTTTAATAAAAAAAAAAATAATATTTTAGATATAAAACATGACCAATTTATATCCTATTCTCGCACTTTTCTAACAATTCTTGCAGGAAAAAGAATACATGGAAAAAGAGAAAAAGAAAGAACCTACAGTTCAAGGAAGAAGGATACATCCGTGACAACTTCATCTAAGACTACACAAAGTCAAGAGATATAAAAGTTATGGCAAATTCTCACCAAAATTCATGAAAAATTGCCATGTCAATTTCTCATCAAGGCCATATGATATATTGATATTATCTTGCAAATTCTCACCAAGGTCTTGTAGAAATTTTCCTATAAATAGGCATATGTTTGTAGAAGAAAGATCATCCCACTTTGTATCCAATTTCCTATCTAGTTTTTTTCTAAGTTTCTAAAGAGAAAGAGAAGAGTAATCTTAGTCTCTTCCTCTAGTCTTTCTCTTTGTAGTAAAAATATTCTTAGTCTTTTGAAAGTATTTTTTAGCTTTTCTTACTTCATAATGGAGTAATTTCTTTTTGTTGGGATAGTTGATGAAGCTTGATATAATTATAATACTATCTCAGTTTCAATACATTCTTGGCCTGAAACTCTATATACATTTCATATTGTGATGGAATGATGATTTTTTAATCATTATTATCACATCTACATATTTTATATCTAAGTTATTCTTATATTAATTTTGTAATTCTAATGGAGCAAAATTAATATATAATAACTGATGAATAGAATATTAGAGTGAAAGTAATTTTTGGTAAGATTATTATTTCAAGTCTGTAATCTTGCTTTCCTTAGTTTTAATTCTCACGGAGGAATTGTTGAAGGCAAGATTATTAATTTTCTAGTAAAAATATTCTCACGAAGTTTTTACTACACTTGAGCACAGAATATTAGAGTGAAAGTAATTTTCAGTAAGATTATTATTTCGAGTTTGTAATCTTTTCTTCCTCAGTTTTAATTCTCACGGAGGAATTGTTGAAGGCAAGATTATTGATTTTCTAGTAAAAATATTCTCACGAAGTTTTTACTACGCTTGAGCACAATTCAGGCAAGATATTTCAGTTTAATCGTCACTAGTTTTAAATCAATTAATTGACATAACCTCGCGGAGTATTAATTATTTATTTATTTTTTAGTGTAAAAATATAATTGTATTAGCAATAAGCAATTATTCTGTAGAGAAATACGTATGAACCTGAGATTTTATTGTAATGATATATCAAGTGAATTCAACGATTCCCAACTCTTTTTAAATATAAACGTTTCAGAAGAAATTTGTCTTAATTTATAATTTCAAACACACCTTTCATCAATTTGGTTCTCTCAAATAGTAGTCAAAATATTACAAGTCTGTAGCTTAGATTGTCCAATCTCTGTGGGACGATATCATAAACTATACTAGAATTTGACAGAGTACGAGCAGCAAATCATATACACATAAGCTTCGTCAAATTTTTTGCGTCGTTGCCGGGGATTGGCACACATCTACTTCAGATTAAATATTTTATTACTAATTTGAGAATTTATTATTTTTAATTTTCCGTTCAAAATATTATCTCCTACATACTACAATCATAATTGTACTGTTATTAGGAGCAATTCTATATAATATTGTTAAAGCGTATTAAAAAAAAAAAAGAAATCCCTCATAGTTAGTACTTCAACCCACTCTATTTTATATTTTATTATTATATTATTATTGTTAGTACTAACATCTATATAATAGTATAATATATTAGTTCTGTGATTCACAGTCTCATTTTTTTTATTTGTCATTTTTAAGTATATTTTATTATTTTTATTATTATTATAATTGTAAGTACTTGTTTTTACTAATCTAGTTCTAAAAGTATCCTTTGTACTATTCTATATTACTATTATTATTTTTACTATATTTTTATAAGATAATATTTTATTCAACTTTTTTTTAATTGATAGTACTTTAATCTTTCAACATACTTGATTTATTATTGATTTTTTTTTCATATAATATAATTAGTATTATATTATTTCTTTTGATGGTTAGTTACAACTTACTGTTTTAGTTAACTATAATATTACCGTACTAATTTTTTTATTCATTTTTAAAATTATCTATTACTCCCTCTGTTCCAGTTTATGTGAACCTATTTCCTATTTGGCCCGTTCCAAAAAGAATGACCCCTTTCTAAATTTAGTAACAATTTAGCTTAAACTTACAATTCTACCCTTAATGAGAAGCTTTTATAACCACACAAATACTCTGGGCCCCTTTTTGACTTGTTTAGGACCACACATTCCAAAAGTCTTCACTTTTTCTTAAACTCCGTGCCCAGTCAAACAGGTTCACATAAATTGGAACGGAGGGAGTACTATTTTAGGGACTGTCTTTATTTTACTTTAATTTCAGATAGTTTATGACCCGCTCTTCTGCAAAAGAGTTGGCTAATTACGATCCTGAAATTAAAAAAACTTTGCGATTGTGCAGGAAAGGACAAATATCGTCTCAAAACATAACTTGTAACGGCATGGAGCACCAATTAGAAGATGATAACAATCCACTACAAATTCCGCCACCAGCTCATGTAGAGAAGCAGTTTGATGAAGTGGCGCTAAGACCAGCAAACAGAATCCTAAGGGATTATGCTAGACCTGATCGCTTTAACTGTGAATCTAGTGGCAGGAAACCTCCATTAGCAGCCAATAACTTTGAAATCAGGACAGGACTGATTCAAACAATTCAACAATCTTGCATTTTCACTGGTAATCTATGTGAAGATCCACATAGTCATTTAATTGACTTTTTAGAATTGGTTGAAACTGCAAAGTATAACGGAGTACCTCCTGAAGCAATTAAGTTAAGGCTATTTCCTTTTTCTTTAAAAGGAGAGGCCAAAACTTGGTTACGAAGTTTGCCGCAAGGGTCTATTACCACATGGGACCAAATGACTCAGAAATTTTTAAATAAATATTTTTCCCCTGCTAAAACAATAAAGTTAAGATAGAATATTTCTAACTTCTTGCAGACTGACACTGAGTCAGTTTATCAAGCTTGGGAAAGATTGAAAACAATGTTAAGGAAATGTCCACATCATGACATTCCTGAACATATGCAGTTGTACATTTTTATCATGGTTTGAAACCATCTTTTAGAAATGTAATAGATGCAGCTGCAGGAGGTTCCATAATGGGAAAAACCACAGAAGAAGCATTGCAATTGCTTAATGAAATTTCTGAAAATGCCATACAGTGGCCATCTGAGCGTGTAATCATTAAGAAAGCTGCTACGGTAAATCAGGTGGATGCTTTAAATACACTAACATAACAGATTGTTTCTTTGGCACAAAAATTTGAATCTTTTCAGGTAAATACACAACAACCAAGCCAGTCTGAGGCTTGTGACTTGTGTGGAGGAAACCATCTAAACCACGAATGTCAAGCAACCAATCAAAATGATGAACAGGTCAATGTTATCGGATACAAGTCGTATCCTTTTGGAAGTCCATTAGCACAAAAACATCCAGGATTTCAATGGAGCAATGCAAATGGTGCTGAAAACTCTCAAAACTACCAAAAGCAACAGGTACAGAGTGTAACGAGCCGACCGGTCGTTTTGAGCTTTTGCACTTTGATTGCCAGTTCTCGGGCATGACTTGCCCCGTGTGATGCATTATGACTGATGTAAATCGTTGGTTTTGGTTTTCATGGAAATCGGAATGAATTTGAAAGAACAGTTCTCAGTTGTAGCTTGAAATTTGGAGAAGTTTGACCAAATTTGACTTATTTGTATATGAGCTCGGATCGGAATTTTTATGATTTGGTTAGCTCCGTTAGGTGATTTTTAACTTGGGAGCGTGATCGGGATGCATTTTGGAATTACGTAGAAGGATTAGGCTTGAATTGGCGAAAGTGAAATTTCGGCGTTTTCCGGTTGATAGGTGAGATTTTGATATAGAGGTCGGAATGGAATTCCGAGAGTTGCAGTAGCTTCGTTATGCCATTTGGGATGTGTGTGCAAAATTTCAGGTCATTCGGACGTGGTTTGGTCGGGTTTTTGATCGAAAGAGTATTTCAGAGTTTTTAGAAAACTTAGGCTTGAATTCGATGAGTTTTGGGTAATTCGATGTTGTTTGAGGTATTTTGATGATTGTAACAAGTTTGAAATGATGTTATGGGATATGTTGGCATGTTTGGTTGAGGTCCCGAGGGCCTCGGGTGAGTTTCGGGTGGTTAAACGGACCTTTTCGGACTTGGAGAATTTGCAGAAATTTCTGCTGGTGTTCAGTTCAGATGTTTGTGAGCACGTGATTTTTGCCTATATGAATTACTCCCAGAAACTCAAAAAAAATATTTTTTTTCATTATTTTGCAATTTTGTGGATTTTTGTGACATATTGTGTTAATTGTTTGCATTTTTTTGTGTGCATTTTAATTAATGAAAATATAAAAAGATGTACTTGACATTTGCATTTAGGGTTTAATTTCATATTTTGGATTAATTGAGTTACTTTATAAAGAAGAAAACAACAAAAAGTTCTTTTGCATTTATACTTGTAATTTGTCTTAGTTTGCATTTAAATTAGGAATTAGTGTAGTTGGAAATTGAGTTCCAGGACCTTTAGAAGATATAGTTTAGGTTCGTAATTGTTAGGAGTTATCAGGACCTTCCTGTATAATAGGACTTAGCTTTCACATTCTTAGTGGGATAATTTAATTTAACACTCACATCTGTACCCAGTCACCAAACTGGGGCAGAAAATGTTCTCTGTTTTCTTTATTTGTTGCAGTCAGGAGCCAACCTGGAGAACAAGGGAATACTTTCCAAGCGTTGCAGTCAGGAGCCCACCTGGAGAACAAGGGAATATTTCAAATTTCAGCAGTCGGGCGCCACCTGGAGAACAAGGGAAGNATTTCATATTTTGGATTAATTGAGTTACTTTATAAAGAAGAAAACAACAAAAAGTTCTTTTGCATTTATACTTGTAATTTGTCTTAGTTTGCATTTAAATTAGGAACTAGTGTAGTTGGAAATTGAGTAATATAATTCTAGAAATCAATTTGGGTTTTTATTTGTTGATTTGGCATTTAATACAAATCAGGAAAATATAAATAATGAATAAAATAAATACAAAATAAAAAAGAAATAAAGAAAAGAAAACAAAGAAAACATTTATAAAGAATTAAAAGGTTTGAATTTGGGCCATGAATGTTTCAGCCCAAAGAGACCCCAAAATCGGATCAGAACACACCCATTTTCCCAGCCCAATCTCCCCATTACCTGGTCCAAACACCCGTCCCTCCTAAACGACGCCGTTTGGCTTCAAATAATCCAAGCCGTCCATTTTCTTTAATCCAACGGCCCTCAATTGATACCATTGTTAGATAAAAGTGTCCAAATAATTCCCAAACCCTAAAGACCAACCTCTCTTCCTCGTACACCCTGTCCCCGCCGGCTCTGCCTCACGCCGCCGCCGGAAATCGCCTCACGGCGGCGGCCAACGTCCAAAGGCACCCAAATTCACACCACCATACCATCTCAGCCCACTTGTTATGAATACGATCACATTTTTCCTCAAATCATCCTCCAACGCCTCAAATAATTCAAACAATGCTCGCCGTCTCCGCCGTGTCCGGTGGCGGTCATCCCAAACCATCCCAAAATTACACCAAAGCTTCTCCTCACCCTTCTCCTTCCGAATTTACAGTCAATAGGCTTTAAATCTTCCTCAAGCGGTTCAAATCTTAGATCTAGAAATAACCCAGAACCCTAATTGCTCACTGTTTTGGGGCTTTTGTGATTTTGGGTGATAATAGCCCTTAATCATGTGTTTTCTTATGAAAACACATGATTAAGGACGGTTTTAACCTAAATAAGGCCAAGAAATCTACCAGAGTCGAGTCTGAATCCAAGTCCAGAGGTATTCCATTTTTCTTTTATTTTTCCTTCTGTTCTCTCTTTGTTTTAGATTTTTATTTTCTTGTCCTATTTTTGTTCTGTGGATTCTGCCTGTCATGTGGCATGATTAAATTTTGATTTTATTTCATATCATGACAATTCTTTTTCATTATTATTTGCCCGATTGTTGGTGTACTGTTCTTAGTTTAATAATAATAATTCTCAGGATACGTTTTGATTAATTCAAGTCTTAAAATAAGTTTAACTAGATTTTTATAGTCTATTGATTAGAGTTAATTTCATAACTAGTTATTTTGTCCAGTTAGTTTGATTGTAGGGGACCGTTTGATTGATTTTAACCTTAGTTGGTTACCCATAGTAAAGTGAATTGCTTGGTTATAGCTGATGATCTTTAACTAGGGTAAAAAGGGTTGAGGTTTGGTTTAACTAGGGTTAGTAATTTCAGGGGTAGTCAAGGGTAGTTTAGGCACTTAAAATGGGTTAATTTGTTAAGGCTTGATAATTTCAGAACTCAAGAAAGGGTAATACAGGTATTCCACAGGTAGAAAACACCCTAGATCCTTCTAGAAGGGGGTCTTAGTGTAAGTTTCAGGACTTTTAGAGCAGTAGCTTAAGCAATAAGTCAGGATTTTAGGACTATTTGGGCAAAACTGAAAATAAAAAGAGGGGAAAATGGGTAAGGACATCTAGAAGCTTCCCCCCCTGAAGTTTGCCTATAAAAGGCAGCTTATTTGCCTTCATGAACAAGTTTGGAGCCTCAAAATTCCCCCCAAAATATTCTCCAAACTGCCTAGATCTGAAATTCAAATTTCAAACTTCCTTAAATCCTAGGCTTCTCAAATTNACAACTACAATCACTGAAGTTTCAGAGTGTTCTGGATCCCAATTTGAATGAGTTTTTGGGTATATTTGAGCTATTTGGTTTGATTTTGAGTTGAAACTGGTCAGTCGAGTCTGTTTTGGATATTTGCTGTTGCTGTTGTCTTACAATTCATTCCGAGCTGTGTTTGAGTGTGTTTCTGGGTGGAAATTGGGCCTGTTGAGATTAGCTGTTGATTACTGCTGCTGATTCCATTTTCTCCTTCATTTGTCTTCCTTCTCAGGTACTTACTCAATCTCCAATGGCCAAAAAAATAAAAACTCAGGAAACTTGTAACTGAAGTTTTGTTGAAATAAAAGGCTGATTTAAGCGCTTGAATTGGTTAGACTTCTATTCGTTCATATATATTTTTCATATGATAGTTTGCTCATGTTAATGCTTATGTACACATTAGTTTACATGCTAGATCGTGTAGTAGCAGCATTTGACACTTGATGACTTAGGACTTCTGATAATTTGTAATAACAGGACTGCAATAGACTTTTAGATTGTTAAGTTTAGAATGGCATTAGCTATAGTAGAATTTAGTTCGTCAGTTTAGTTTAAATGTTTTGAGCTAGAAAATAATCTGAAACTGGAAATTCATTCGAGAATCTGTGATATGCACTTGTGTTAATAATTGAATGTTCGAGCTGCTAGAATGAAATTAAATTCAAAATCGATTGAGAGTTGGTATTAGTGTAAAAACGAGCCCTAATTATAGTATCAAGTGTGCTGTTGGATCCACTTCTCCTACACTGATTTATTCTATACTTGGAAGTCCCTAGGATATAATTTCAAAATGCATCAATTCCATTAGTTTGACCTGTTTAGATAGTCATTGTAATAATTCTGTTGAACGATCCAAGCAAATAAGCTGCAATTGTCATAGAGTTGAATTGAGGCTAAAAGGTTAAAGATAAAATCGAGAGAGAGAGACTTGGGCCATTTGGAAGTCCAAACGTGACTGCCTCAGTGGAAATCAGACTTGGGCCTAAATCTGTCTAGGTCCCAATGTCAAACAGTCCCCTTTTCTCAATTAGGCCTGAATTCAGGCCTATTGCTGGATATTCCTCATCAAAGCTGATTGAAATTTCTTCTTACTGGGCTAAATGCGAAGCCCAAGCGTGCAGGAGGATAAAGTCTCTTAATTTCATTAAGACTAATTTGTAAAAGTGGGTTCTCGAGTTAAGTAGCGGGTTCAAATTAAGAGGTCTATCCCTTTTGTTTGAATCCGGACTTGAACTTGAAGCCCGAATATTATAATATTAAGTAACTAGGATTCTTTAGAGACAAATTTAAATAGAAAATTATAGTTTGCTCTAGGACGGCTTTTAAATAAAAACGAGGTGCGCCGCGCCAAATAAAATGCATAAATTGTGTGGCCCTCTTTAAGTGCTTATACTAAAATGCTTAGATCATTCCCCGGCTACAGAGCATGCCACTATGCTTGATACATGCAATTGCTTTCCTTGGCACTGTAGTTAGTGACTCGTCTCCGCTCGCCCTCGATCAAACTATCAATTGAAATTCGGGACGTGCCGTTTAGCGAATTTTCACGGCCTCCCGCAAAGATAATAACATGTTAGTCGCTTTAGGCGCGTTCTTTAATAATTTTACCTTCCTAAATTCGGGTGTGCATTTCATGCGACCCAAATTCAAATCCCAAAACGTTGAATAAAAATGTGTCGAGGATCCGGGTGCATTTCATGTAACGTGATCCAAAAATACGTTTTTAAACGACGTTCACTTTCTCAAAATTTTAATTAAAAGCGGTTAAATAATTCTAAAATTGCACTATAGGATGACATGTATTAAAATCAGATTTTTAGCCAAGTATAATAGTTGAGCGACCGTGCTAGAACCACGGAACCCGGGAATGCCTAACACCTTCTCCCGGGTTAACAAAATTTTTGAAAAAATAGCCACTTTTCTTTTAAGTCACAATAAGTCAGCTTTCTTTAAATAGTCACACTTTTCCTTAGAACCCCCAACCTCCTACCCATGCACAATGGCGCACACCCACCCCACAAAATACTTACTCAGCTCAAAACACCTACCCACCCCTAAGAACCAACAGAAATCCCGCTGGAACCGGTTTTCGACCTAACCACGCATTTAAGAATGATAGGCTGCAAAAGAAGAAGACTTTCACTCCCTTGGGTGAATCTTACACTAGCTTGTACCATAGATTAAGACGGTTGGGCATGCTGAGTCCGATTGAACCCAAATTGCCAAATCATCCCCCAAGGAATCTGGACCACTCTGTGAGTTGTGAGTATTGCTCAAGTGCGCCGGGACATGACACAGAAAAATGTTGGCACTTGAAGACGGCCATCCAAGAGCTCATTGATACCCGCCGAATTGAAGTGCAAGCCCCTGAAACGCCTAACATCACCCAAAATCCATTACCAACCCATCACGAGACCCATATGATTGAGCTAGTCCTTCACTCACGATTGAAGTTCCATCTCTTTGGGAATGGAATTTTTCCCCTAGGGATGACGTCCAATGTCCTCACTCTGACAAACCGGCTCATCCAGCCTCGATCTTTATCCTCGTCGTTACTAGCAAAGAAGGCCTTTTTTGATCGACGTTGAAGCTTGATGAGCCCTCGAAACAGCAGCCAATACAGCCGAATGAGATGGTTGAGGATAAACGCTGCAAAAAAAGGTAAATGCATCACGAAACACAGAAGCAGAATATGAGAGGGTATTTGGAAAGGGAGAGCATAAGAAGCCGTCACAAACAGTAATGATGATCAGGGCTAGTGAGGATAGATCAAATGATAAACTAACAAAGGGGAGAGCATTGATCAAGGTAGAAGAAACAGTTAGCAAGCCAGTTGTAGTGATAAAGAAGGAGCTTTTGAGCAGTGTCGCAGAAAAACAAGAACCAGCTAAAGTGGTAGTGTCGGGGGCAGCTGTCAAGCCCGTTGTGATTGTAAAAGGGGCTCGCACAGAGCCAGTTGTTATCAAGCCAGTGACTCAGTTACCAGTAATCAGTGAAAAGGCCGTCCCATGGAATTACGGCCGAGTGACAGTAACGTATAAAGGGAAGGAAGTCAAGGAAGAAGTTTGTGAAACCCATGGGCTGACTCGATCAGGAAGATGCTTTGCTCCTGACGAGCTGAGAAAGGCTAAACTCACCAAAGATAATCCAGTATCAGTAAAGAAAGCTGTAACTGAAGAAGAGGCAGAAGAATTCTTGAAGAAGATGAAGGCACAAGATTATTCAATTGTAGAACAGTTGAGAAAGACCCCGACGCAAATCTCTTTGCTATCATTACTGATCCATTCAGATGAGCACCGCCAGGCATTGATGAAAATTTTGAATGAGGCCCACGTTCCTGATAAGATTTCTGTGAACCACTTAGAGAAAATAGCAAACAAGATTATCGAGGTCAACAGGGTTACGTTTTTTGATGATGAGCTGCTTTTGGAAGGCACTGAACATAATAGAGCACTCTACCTCACGGTGAAATGTGAAGACTCTGTGGTCACCCGGGTGCTAGTTGATAACGGGTCCAGTGCAAACATTTGCCCGCTCTCCACCCTGGAAAAGTTAAAGGTGGACAGTGAGAGAATCCACAAGAATAGTATTTGCGTGCGAGGATTTGATGGAGGCGGCAAGGACACAGTTGGGGATATAGTGTTGGAACTGACAATAGGTTCGGTTGAATTCACTATGGAGTTACAGGTGATCGACATGGCTGTCTCTTACAATCTCTTGTTAGCCCGACCTTGGATCCATGCAGCAAAGGCAGTGCCATCTACCTTGCACCAGATGGTTAAATTCGAGTGGGACAGGCAAGAGATTGTGGTGCATGGGGAAGATAGTTCGTGTACTCTGGGTGAAGCCATTGTGCCTTTCATAGAAGCTGAGGATGACAAAGGCCCATGGGTTTATCAAGTCTTCGATACGGTATCGGTTGAAAAGATCCCGGAAGGGAAGTGTATTCCTGTGCCAAAGGTAGCTGCTGCATCCGTCATGGTTGCGTCGGAAATGCTGAAGAACGGATTTGTACCTGGAAAAGGCTTGGGTGCTTCTTTACAAGGCGTCGTACAACCCGTATCCCTTCCTGCAAACCTGGATACTTTTGGTTAGGTTTCAAGCCCACTGCTGCAGACATAAGGCGAGCTAGAAAGATGAAAAAGAAAGCATGGACCCTTCCAAAACCCATCCCCCGCCTTTCTCGTTCCTTTGTCAGGCCTGGTACTAAGAAGCGCCTAGCAACAACAATGCCCAGTGGTGTGGTTGATCCCGACAAGGAGCTGATTGAGCGATTTGAAAAGCTGTTTTATGAGGTGAATGTAGTGGAGGCCGGAGAGGGTCCAAGCAAGGCAGATGTTCAGTTCGTGGGGCCCCAGACAAAGCTTAACAATTGGGAAGCAACTCCCCTTCCTGCCCGGAGGGAGTCTTGGTAGTTAGTTTTGATTTCCTTTCAGTTTAATCTGGATTATTTCCAAGGTTGTAATTCGGATGCTATGTTCCGTCCGTTTGGATGAGTTAAACCTTGTTATCTTAAATATTAATGAAATGCAATTTCCCTCTTTTTCATTCCTGATAGTTTTCATTTTTGTCTTTCTTTTCTTTCTTGTACAGTCCCTTTTACGCTGGTTTCAGTGATGTGTCATTCATGAGGAGTCTTCAGCCCAGTCTTAAATGCCAATCTAACTCAGACATAATAATACAGGAAATTGAGTGTAATGACGAAATAGAATATGATGATGAGGAAGCTTTTGAGGAAATCAGTAAAGAATTAAGCCATTTTGAAGAAAAACCCAAACCTAATCTGAATGACATAGAGGCAATCAATTTAGGGGATCAAGAGACTGTGCGAGAAACGAAAATAAGTGTCCATTTGGAACCTCAGCTCAGGGAAGAGATAATTAAAGCACTTTTTGAGTATAACGATGTTTTTGCATGGTTATATGACGACATGCCAGGTTTAGGCACTGATTTGGTGGTCCACAAATTGCCCACTGACCCAGCATGCCCTCCTGTCAAGCAGAAGCTAAGGAAATTTAAAACAGACATTAGTGTGAAAATCAAAGAAGAGGTCACCAAGCAGTTTGAGGCAAAGGTCATCCGGGTCACGCGGTATCCCACCTGGTTAGCCAATGTTGTGCCTGTGCCAAAGAAGGATGGAAAGACCAGAGTGTGCGTAGATTACCGTGACCTCAATAAGCCAAGTCCGAAAGACAACTTCCCACTACCAAACATCCACATATTGATCGACAATTGTGCCAAACATGAGATTGGTTCCTTCGTGGATTGTTATGCGGGCTATCACCAGATTTTGATGGATGAGGAGGATGCGGAAAAGACAACATTCATCACGCCTTGGGGAACGTATTGTTATAGGGTCATGCCATTTAGGTTGAAGAACGCAGGGGAAACGTATATGAGGGCGATGACCACCATGTTCCATGACATGATACATCGGGAAATTGAGGTCTATGTAGACGACGTGATCATAAAGTCGAGGAAACAATGTGACCATGTCAAGGACTTGAGAAAATTCTTCCAGAGACTCCGCAAGTACAACCTCAAGCTTAATCCAGCAAAGTGTGCGTTTGGAGTCCCATCTGGGAAGTTGTTGGGATTCGTGGTGAGTCGGCGCGGTATTGAATTAGACCCGTCCAAGATCAAAGCCATTCAGGAGCTACCACCGCCAAGGAACAAGAAAGAGGTGATGAGTTTGCTTGGCAGATTGAATTACATCAGCAGGTTCATTGCCCAGCTCACAACAACTTGCGAACCCATCTTTAAGCTGCTAAAGAAAGATGCTGCGGTCAGATGGACGGATGAATGTCAAGCAGCATTTGACAAGATTAAGGAGTATTTGGCTAATCCACCCGTGTTGGTCCCGCCGGAGCCGGGAAGACCCTTGATCCTTTATCTGACAGTTTTGGATAATTCTTTGGTTGTGTATTGGGGCAGCATGACATCACAGGAAGGAAAGAGCAGGCGATTTACTACCTCAGCAAGAAGTTCACATCGTATGAGGTGAAGTACACTCAACTTGAGAGGATGTGTTGTGCCTTAACCTGGGTAGCGCAGAAGTTGAAACATTACTTGTTAGCATATACCACCTATCTCATTTCTTGGTTGGATCCGTTGAAGTACATTTTTCAGAAACCCATGCCCACAGGGAGGCTGGCGAAATGGCAAATCTTGCTTACGGAGTTTGATATTGTCTACGTGACCCGGACTGCAATGAAAGCACAAGCGCTGGCTGATCATTTGGCCGAAAACCCAGTTGATGAGGAATATGAACCTTTGAAAACATACTTCCCTGATGAGGAGATAATGCATGTTGAAGAATTAGAACAAGTCGAGAGGCCAGGATGGAAACTGTTCTTTGACGGGGCTGCCAACGCCAAGGGTGTCGGGATAGGAGCAGTATTAATTTCTGAGACAGGGCAACACTACCCCGTCACTGCTCAACTTCATTTCTATTGCACCAATAACATGGCTGAATACGAGGCGTGTATCTTGGGTTTGAGATTGGCTATAGACATGGGTGTCCAGGAAATCTTGGTCATGGGTGACTCGGATCTTCTAGTACACCAGATTCAGGGTGAATGGGAGACACGAGATTTGAAGCTCATACCGTATCGGCAGTGTCTGCATGAACTTTGTAAACGGTTTCAATCAATAGATTTCAGCCATATTCCAAGGATTCACAATNGAAGCCGTCACAGACCGTAATGATGATCAGGGCTAGTGAGGATAAGCCAAATGAGAAGCTAGAAAGGAGAGAGCATCAATCGAAGGTAGGAGAAACAGTTAGCAAACCAGTTGTAGTGATGAAGAAAGAGCTTTTGAGCAGTGTGGCAGAAAAACAAGAACCAATTAAGGTGGTAGTGTCTGGGGCAGCTGTTAAGCCCGCTGTGATTGTGAAAGGGGCTCGCACAGAGCCGGTTGTCATCAAGCCAGTGACTCAGCTACCGGTACTCAGTGGAAAGGCCGTCCCATAGAATTATGGCCGAGTGACAGTGATGTATCAGGGAAAGGAAGTCAAGGAAGAAGTTTGTGAAACACATGGTCTGACTCGCTCGGGGAGATGGTTTTCTCCTGACGAGTTGAGAAAGGCTAAACTTACCAAAGACAATCCAGCATCAGTGAAGAAAGCTGTAACTGAAGAGGAGGCAGAAGTTTTTTTGAAGAAAATGAAGGCACAGGATTATTCCATTGTAGAACAGTTGAGAAAGACCCCGGCGCAAATCTCTTTGCTATCATTATTGATTCACTCAGATGAGCACCGCCAGGCCCTGATGAAAATTCTGAATGAGGCCCACATTCCCGATAAGATTTCTGTGAATCATTTAGAGAAAATAGCAAACAAGATCTTTGAAGTCAACAGGGTTACATTTTTTGATGATGAGCTACCTTTGGAAGGCACTGAACATAATAAAGCACTCTACCTCACGGTGAAATGTGAAGACTCCGTGGTCACCCGGGTGCTTGTTGATAACGGGTCCAGTGCAAACATTTACCCTCTCTCCACCCTGGAAAAGTTAAAAGTGGACAGTGAGAGAATTCATAAGAATAGCATTTGCGTGCGAGGATTTGATGGGGGGCAAGGACACAGTTGGGGATATTGTGCTGGAGCTGACAATAGGCCCAGTTGAATTCACTATGGAGTTCCAGGTGCTCGATGTGGCTGTCTCTTACAATCTCTTGTTAGGCCGACCCGGGATCCATACAGCAAAGGCAGTGCCATCTACCTTGCATCAGATGGTCAAATTGGAAAGGGACAGGCAAGAGATTGTGGTGCATGGGGAAGATAGTTCGTGTATTCCGGGTGACGCCATTGTGCCTTTTATAGAAGCTGAGAATGACAAAGGCCCGTGGGTCTATCAAGTCTTCGATACGGTATCGGTTGAGAAGATCCCGGAAGGGAAGTGTATTCCTGTGCCAAAGGTAGCTGCTGCGTCCGTCATGGTTGCATCGAAAATGCTGAAGAACGGATTTGTACCTGGAAAAGGCTTGGGTGCTTCTTTACAAGGCATCGTACAACCAATATCCCTTCCTGCAAACCTGGATACTTTTGGCTTAGGCTTCAAACCCACTGCTGCAGACATAAGGCGAGCTAGAAAAATGAAAAAGAAAGCATGGACCCTTCCAAAACCTATCCCCCGCCTCTCCCGTTCCTTTGTCAGGCCTGGTACTAAGAAGAGCCTAGCAACGGCAATGCCCAGTGGTATGGTTGACCCCGACAAGGAGCTGATTGAGAAGTTTGAAAAGTTGTTTCATGAGGTGAATGTGTTGGAAGCCGGAGAAGGTCCAAGCAAGGGAGATGTTCAGTTCGTGGGGCCCCAGTCCAAGCTTAACAATTGGGAAGCAACTCCTCTTCCTACTCGGAGGGAGTCTTGGTAGTTAGTTTTGATTTTCTTTTCAGTTTCATCTGGATTATTTCCAAGGCTGTAATTCGGATGCTATGTTCCGTCCGTTTGGATGAGTTAAACCTAGTTAAATGTTAATGAAATGCAATTTCCCTCTTTTTCATTCCTGATAGTTTTCATTTTTGTCTTTCTTTTCTTTCTTGCACAGTCCCTTTTATGCTGGTTTCTGTGATGTGTCATGCATGAGGAGTCTTCAACCCAGTCTTAAAAGCCAATCTAACTCAGACATAATAATACAAGAAGTTGAGTGTGATGACGAAATAGAGTATGATGATGAGGAAGCTTTTGAGGAAATCAGTAAAGAATTAAGCCACTTTGAAGAAAAACCCAAACCTAATCTGAATGACACAGAGGCAATCAATTTAGGGGATCAGGAGAATGTGCGAGAAACAAAAATAAGTGTCCATTTGGAACCACAGCTCAGAGAAGAGATAATTAAAGCACTTTTTGAGTATAAAGATGTTTTTGCATGGTCATATGACGACATGCCAGGTTTAAGCACCGATTTGGTGGTCCACAAATTGCCCACTGACCCAGCATGCCCTCCTGTCAAGCAGAAGCTAAGGAAGTTTAAAACAGACATTAGTGTGAAAATCAAGGAAGAGGTCACCAAACAGTTTGAGGCAAAGGTCATCCGGGTCTCGCGGTACCCCACCTGGTTAGCTAATGTTGTGCTTGTGCCAAAGAAGGATGGAAAGACCAGAGTGTGCGTAGATTACCGTGACCTCAACAAGGCAAGTCCGAAAGACAACTTCCCACTACCAAACATCCACATATTGATTGACAATTGTGCCAAACATGAGATTGGTTCCTTCGTGGATGCTATGCGGGCTATCACCAGATTTTGATGGATGAGGAGGATGCGGAAAAGACGGCATTTATCACACCTTGGGGAACGTATTGTTATAGAGTCATGCTATTTGGGTTGAAGAACGCAGGAGCAACGTATATGAGGGCGATGACCACCATGTTCTATGACATGATATATCGGGAAATTGAGTTCTATGTGGACGACGTAATCATAAAGTCGAGGAAACAATGTGACCATGTCCAGGACTTGAGGAAATTCTTCCAGAGACTCCGCAGGTACAACCTCAAATTTAATCCAGCAAAGTGTGCGTTTGGAGTTCCATCTGGGTAGTTATTGGGATTCGCGATGAGTCGGCACGGTATTGAATTAGATCCGTCCAAGATCAAAGCCATTCAGGAGCTACAGCCGCCAAGGAACAAGAAAGATGTGATGAGTTTGCTTGGCAGGTTGAATTACATCAGCAGATTCATTGCCCAGCTTACAACCACTTGCGAGCCCATCTTTAAGCTGCTAAAGAAAGATGCTGTGGTCAGATGGACGGATGAATGTCAAGCAGCATTTGACAAGATTAAGGAGTATTTGGCTAGTCCACCTGTGTTGGTCCCGCCGGAGCCGGGAAGACCCTTGATCCTTTATCTGACCGTGTTGGATAATTCTTTTGGTTGTGTACTGGGGCAGCATGACATCACAGGAAAGAAAGAGCAGGCGATTTACTACCTCAGCAAGAAGTTCACATCATATGAGGTGAAGTACACTCAACTTGAGAGGACGTGTTGTGCCTTAACCCGGGTAGCACAGAAGTTGAAACATTACTTGTCAGCATATACCACCTATCTCATCTCTCGGTTGGACCCGTTAAAGTACATTTTTCAGAAGCCCATGCCCATAGGGAGGCAGGCGAAATGGAAAATCTTGCTTACGGAGTTTGATATTGTCTACGTGACCCGGACTGCAATGAAAGCACAAGCGCTGACTTATCATCTGGCCGAGAATCCAGTTGATGATGAATATGAAACTTTGAAAACATACTTCCCCGATGAGGAGATAAAGCATATTGAAGAATTAGAACAAGTCGAGAAGCCAGGATGGAAACTGTTCTTTGATGGGGCTGCCAACGCCAAAGGTGTCGGGATAGGAGCAGTACTGATTTCTGAGACAGGGCAACACTACCCTGTCAGTGCTCAACTTCGTTTCTATTGCACCAATAACATGGCTGAATACGAGGCATGTATCTTGGGTTTGAGACTGGCTATAGACATGGGTGTCCAGGAAATCTTGGTCATGGGTGACTCGGATCTTCTGGTACACCAGATTCAGGGTGAATGGGAGACACGAGATTTGAAGCTCATACCGTATCGGCAGTGTTTGCATGAAATTTGTCAACGGTTTCAATCAATAGATTTCAGGCATATTCCAAGGATTCACAATGAGGTTGCCGACGCTTTGGCTACTTTGGCGTCAATGCTGCATCATCCAGACAAGGCTTATGCGGACCCGTTACAGATTCAGGTCCGAGATCAGCATGCCTATTGTAATATGGTAGAAGAAGAGCTTGATGGTGAGCCATGGTTCCATGATATCAAAGAGTACCTCCGGATGAGAGCGTACCCATCACAAGCTACAGGGGATCAAAAGAGAGCAATTCGACGCTTGGCAAGCGGATTTTTCTTTAGTGGAGGAGTGTTGTACAAGAGAACTCCAGATCTTGGATTGTTGAGATGCATGGATGCTAAACAAGCTACAGTTATCATGGCCGAGGTACATGCGGGAGTTTGTGGACCTCATATGAGCGGATATGTATTGGCAAAGAAAATTCTCCGAGCGGGTTATTATTGGCTTACTATGGAACGGGATTGCATCAGTTTCGTACGCAAGTGTCATCAATGTCAGGTACATGGAGATTTGATTCATTCTCCACCATCTGAATTGCATACAATGTCGGCACCATGGCCGTTCGTTGCTTGGGGAATGGATGTCATTGGGCCGATCGAGCCAGCGGCGTCAAATGGGCACAGGTTCATTCTGGTAGCTATTGATTATTTCACTAAGTGGGTTGAAGCGAAAACCTTCAAATCTGTGACCAAGAAGGCAATGGTCGATTTTGTGCATTCGAATATCATCTGTCGGTTTGGGATCCCGAAGGTAATCATCACAGACAATGGGGCCAATCTCAACAGTCATTTGATGGCAGAGACATGTCAGCAGTTTAAGATCACGCACCGTAATTCCACCCCATATCGTCTAAGGCGAATGGAGCGGTCGAAGCAGCTAACAAGAACATCAAGAAAAATACTTCGGAAAATGGTAGAGGGGTCCAGGAAATGGCATGAGAAGTTACCTTTCGCCCTTTTAGGCTATCGCACTACTGTCCGCACTTCAGTAGGGGCGACTCCTTATTCACTGGTGTATGGCACCGAAGCAGTAATACCCGCAGAGGTTGAAATCCCGTCCCTTCGGATTATTGTCGA
>NW_017673529.1:0-63357 GCF_001879085.1 Nicotiana attenuata
TTCAAATCCCGAAGTTAGAAAATCGATAAAAACCCCTTCAAAAAATCGCGAAGGATGAATTATATACCTTCTGCCCAGGGGTTTTCGCATCTGCGGCCCCTCCACCGCTTCTGCGGTGCCGCATTTGCGGTTAAAAGTCCGCTTCTGCGGAAATTCATTGAAAATCCCAGAAGTGGCTTCTGCGACACCATTTCCGCATCTGCGGCTTCGCAGATGCGGCCACCTCGACCGCTTCTGTGGAAAATCATCACTTGGTCCAAACCGCATTTGCGGTCCACCAGCCGCATATGCGGCTCCGCAGGTGCGGCCATCCACCGTATCTGCGGTTCCAGCCTTCCTCCTCCAAAACCGCATCTGCGGTTATTCCCCCGCATGTGCGACACCGCACCTGCAGTCCCCAAACCGCAGGTGCGAAAATACCAGCAACAGCAAAAACTCAAAAATTTCCCAAGTTTAAAATCTTCCCGTTAGCCATCTGAAATCATCCCGAGGCCCCCGGGACCTCAACCAAAAGCACCAACACCTCCTAAAACCTCATTTAGACTTGTTCAAATCATCAAAACACCTCAAACGACACCAAAACCATCTTATTACAACGGATTCAAGCCTAAGTTCTTCTAAAACTTTCGAAATACGCATTTGATAAAAAATCCAACCAAATCACCTCCGAATGACCTGAAGTTTTACACACACATCCCAAATCACACAACGAAGCTACAGCAACTATCGGAATTCCATTCCGACTCTCTGATCAAAAATCTCACCTATCAACCGGAATGGCCAAAATACTAACTTTGCCAATTCAAGCCTAATTCTACAACGGGCCTCCAAAACCACTTCCGATCACACTCCTAAGTCACAAATCACCTAATGAAGCTAACCAAATCATAAAAACTCCGATCCGAGCTCATATACAAATAAGTCAACTCTTGGTCAAATCTTTCAAATTTAAAGCTTTCAACTGAGACTGTTCTTTCCAATTCATACCGATTTCCGTGAAAACCTAAACCAACGATCTACATCAGTAATAACACATTACACGGGGCAAGTCATGCCCGAGAGTTGGCGATCAAAGCGCAAAAGCTCAAAACGACCGGTCGGGTCGTTACACTATGACATGAGAAAATATGAAAAAGATTATGAAATGAGCCTTGACTTTACTTCCCGTAAATGACTTCAACAATAAAGTGGCCTAAAGTCTTTGCACTCAATTTATGCCCATAATTGGCTGTTCGAGATAATGATTTGCCTTATAAGTACCTCCAATGTGATCCGAGTTGTTACATACACCAATGTTTAAATTGTATATTATCGTGATTGAAAAGGAGTAATTCAATAATAATTGGTGTAATTGCTTGTTTATGACTTGATGTGTGTTTCTATTATGGTTTGGTGTGTCCCCTCCTTTTTGGAAGAACCCTTTGTTTTTGAAGTTCCATTGCTAATGAACTTGAGGTGTATTATTTCTGAAATATTCTATATGACCATGATTCATGTTTCCTCTCATGTGTACTTGACCTCTTGAATTGAATAGCTTGTTGTTGAGATTGATATTGATGTGAAATATGTGAAAAGAACTCGAATTATGAAATGTGGCCAAGTGCCAAGTATGATATAATGATTGTGGCCCCAAGTGCCGATGAATTGATGTGTGAAATGAATATTGAAATGAGATGATTGATGGAAAAGGGAAAATGTCTTGGTAAGACGGCCTAGCCGATCGGGCCGTGATCGGACGCCATGCCGCACACATGGTGGTATTATACTGATGTTGAGATTGGAAAGTGACAATGAAATTGTGATTGAGGTACACGTCTCAAATAAGACGGCCTAGCCCATCGGGCCGAGATCGGACTCCGTGCTAAGATTCACGGTGGAATATGTATATATATACAGTGGCATTGTGAATTATTGTTAATGATGATGAAAAGTTTTGAAATGTCCCAACCTAGAGGTATGGAATTTATGTGAAAGCTGTGTGATTTGTCTTATTTGATGATGTGGTGATTGTTTAAAGCTTTTGTGGTATGAGAAATTGTGGCGGTCTTGAACCACCGTAATTGTAAAAAAGAACGGTTGTGTTTCGTTGAAGGTTGCCGATTTGGGATAAAATACGGGTCGAGCGATAATACCCAATAATTATATGAACTAGTACCATGTAAGGTACCATATGACCACGGTAGTATAAGGTATAAAGTATATTAAAAGTAAATAGAATTTTAAGTAATTTGTGATAATTTTTAAATTATGCGGGTAATGGATTAATTACCGGATAACGGGACATTACCCAATTAACTAATAAGTGGATAAAAATTAATAAATTACATCCCTCCAAAAAAAAAACAACATGGCACAAAGCCACAAGACTAAGAATGACTCTTATTCATTCTATGCCTAGGTGGCTAACTAAGAGCAATTAGGATTTACTAGGTAAAGACTTAATAACAAGTCTTGTTCATTTCATTTGGACAAGAACCAAACGTGTATCATCCTAAAGCAAGAAAACATTATCTTCCTAGTTCAAATGAAACATGGTTAGTACTTAGATTGCAATTCTGCTCTGAGACAACGTCAACTTATTGGAGCCACTTCCATCCTTATGAGATTAAAGAAGTTTGGTTACATCCTTACCAAAATTTCTTCCAAGCTTTATTCTAGAACCTAAATCACCGAGCCATCTCAAGACTTATTTCTTTAAAATTGAATTGAATAACCTGAACTTCTCCTACCTAAAATAGACATCTTCTGTAGTCATGCTCTCAAAACATGCTGGTGTTGATACTGGCCTGTTTCAGTGGGTTGGTGTAAAATTATTTATCTTTTAATGTGTCTTGCTTTTGTCTTTCTGAGCCCCTAAGCTTGTCCATGTTGCATCTTTCTAGAGTCTGACAGCCTCTCCAGGTATGTTAAGGCTAATCCTTCTTTCTTTTGGCATGATCCAAGTAACGATACGTAAACGTAATGATATTCCATAAGTAGTTATATTCTTAGCAGTTAAGGATGACTACGTTATTCATATCCGATTTTGATGTGATATTGTGAACCTATGTAGAACAAATCGATGTTCTTGAAACATGTACAATATTTTGAATACCAATTGAATAATTGCACCTTTATATGGTCTTTTACTTGATTTTGTATCAACTTAATCTAATCTCTCTTGAAGTTAGTTAGATGTGATATGATAATAGCCCCTATTTTTCTCTGCCTTTCCAGTTAAATTAAAAGGTTGATGGAATAAATACTTCACAGACTTGCTGTTTCAGTCCAAAGCTATTATTGATTTTGTTGTCGAGAAGTCTAGGTCATATTCTACGAGAAATATGAGCTGAAATTTAAGAGCTACATCTATCATATGCTTTTGGTAGTATAGAGATACCACAATAGTTACATATTTATCACCGGCCATTCCAGTTGGGCAGACATGCATTTACCACCGGGCTACGACCGGTCGGGCAGTTATCACTGGTCCGGTTGGGCAGTTATGAATAATTATTTACCACCGGTTGGGCACTCATATATTTACCACCGTGCGACGTCCGGTCGGGCAGTTACCACTTATTAGTTGGGCATTTAACGCCACAAGAATGTGTAATCTGTACGACAATATCGTAGTTTTATTTATATATACGAATGAGTTTTATTCTACATGTTACGGCCCTCAGCGGCAAGTCAGAAGTTATAGGTTGACTCTTATCTCTCCCCGAGATAGTATCTTATTATTATTACGTTTCATTTCTACCTTACATATTCGGTACATTCTTCGTATTGACGTCCCTTTTCCTGGGGCGCTGTGTTTCATGCCACGCAGGTGTAGATAGGCGAGGTGAGGACCATCCACTGTAGGCTGCCTCCAGATATCAGCTTTTGGTTGGTGAGCTCCACATCTTCCTGGAGTATTACCGAGTCACACTCTATATATGTTACTTTGTTTTATGAAGATGGCGGGGACCCTATCCCGACTTATATATTATGATCATATTTTCTTAAAGGCTTTGCAGACAGTGTCCTGTGTATAGCTTTAGGTATGACATGTCAACGGCCTTGTCGGCCCCTATGTATCTGTATAAATCTTTTTGAATGAGATATGTGAGTTAAGTTCTATTATTATTAATTATATATATAAGTGTGGCCTACTATGGCCGTGACGAATCTTATAAAAAGAAAAAGATAAGGTACGTGGCGCTCGATTGAGTAGGCACCGGGTGCCTGTCGTGGCCCTCTGATTTGGGTCGTGACATTATCACTTAGCCGTAGCTACCCTAACAGTCTATACTTTGGGTACTAGTTAAATTTTTAAAAAATGTGGATACGAGTTAAATGAGGGCAACCAAATGGGGCGCCCCATGAAAATTTTTAGGAGCAAGTGCACATATAGCCATTCTCAGGGATGTTATTTAGAGATTAGCTAGTATTTATTTTGTAAAGAAATTTTAAACTACAAATATTAACTTCAGGACAATGCATGATAATTTTGTCCTGAAAAATTAAATTGAAAAATTAAAATTTAGAACGCACTGGCTAATTCCTAAATAACAACCCTTTAGAGTGGCTACCTGGTCTCATTTCTACAAATTTTTACCAATCTACCACTGAAGCCCAACCCCTGGATGTAAAACCCCTCTCTATTGAACTTGTAAATTTACGAGCTCAGTCATGACAATAAAAATTGAATTAAAAAGGCAAGAATAATGAATTGGAAGGCAGAAAAATATACTAGTCATTTCCCCCTCATCATTAAATTCATTTTCATAAGAGGTAATTGAGATTGCGACAAGCAGTAATTTAGAAAAAAGTTAATTTTCAAAGGGAAAGGGGTTTCTACTTTTGTTTTAGAGTAGGACTGATTCAGAAAAACATGTAAAACAACAACCAATTCGTAGCTCTCATATCTTCTCTTCTTTTGCCTCTATCAATTGCTTTACGTATGTAAAGTTGAGGAAAAGCAACAATAGTTGAAGAATATGGTGAACAAAAGAGCCTCTCCGGACCCGATAACAAGTATCGTCTCCCCCCAGCTCTATCGGTGGGCCCTTCCAACAAAAGACCTACTCCCATGGAGAACCCAACCTTCGAAATTGTCTGAGTCTCTGAGATGGATGGCTGATATATATGTCTTAGTGTTACACCCCAAGTTTTCATACGTGAGAGTACGTCGTAAGTTATTAATGTAAGCTCGAAAATGAGATTATATTTGGAAGCAAATAAAGTAAGTTAATCATGTTACCTTGGAGGTTACAAATATTTAAGATCATGAATAACAAGTACCAAAAGGGTTGGAAAGCTTAGTCGCTAAACGAATTGAAGAAAATAAGTTTCGTCAAAAATCGACAGGTTTGGAATGTTATAACATATTATTTTGGGGTGAGACTAGGGTGATTAACATGATGAGGAGGTTAATTTATGAGTTATTGTAGTCGTATGATAGTCGTGTGTTATGTTTTTAAGTCAAACGAGTTATGGAACAAAAGTTAGCAAAGGTCATCACAAGTTGCATTCATAATGTGCTGAAATTTAGGTCAAATGTAGATGCACTTTTCTCCCAATATACTTGGAATCAATGGATGATCTACATATCAAATTGAAGATCTACGAGTCTAATTTCCAACGCATTAAACCGTTCGTCAATACGATATCGGAGTAGAGAGATATTCGTGTTTTCGCGAGACCGCGCAAGCAGCTCCCAATGGGACCCACTTAGGCGGTGGTTGACCTACTTCAATTTATAAACGATTTGGACGCCTATTTTTCACTTATTTTCAACTCAACTTCGTCTCCAAACTTCTCCTAACCCTTCTAAACAGATTCCACAAGGGTTTGAAGTGATTCCAAAGTGATTACACCATATTTCAACATCAAAACTTGGTTCTAGTGAAGAACAACAGCTCTTTGAGGTTGTGTTGTCATTGAGGATTGTTGTGGGCTGTATTTGGATGAAATTCCAAGTTGTTGCCGCTGTATAAGGTGAGTACAACAGCCTACTAATTGTGCTTAAGCTTGCTTGTATGTTGGTTAAGTTGTTAGGGTGATAAACTACAAGATAGTACTTGGATTAGCTTAAGCCACTTCTATGGTGTTGTATTGCTATTGAGGGTTGTTGTGAGCTGAATATAACTTGAATTTCGACTTGAAGTTACTATAGGAGTTGTGTGTATTGTGTTCTTGCATGTGCTTAAGTTTATCTTGATGTTGATTAAGTTGAATGGATGGAGTAGACATGAACTAGTGAATAAAGCTACTAATTGAAGATAGTTGGAGTTGAGGATTGTTTTCTTTGTTTTAAATATATGGTATAAGGATGGAATAATTGATGAATGACTTCATTATCATGTTAATGATAGTTTTAAATTAATGTAAGAAGTCTATAACGGGTGATATGGGTTATACGGATTCCAATCGGAGCTTGCCGCTCGTCGTGAAGTAGTTGTGACTTCTTGTTGTTATATAGTGTCTTGTTATTGATATTTATAGGTTGCTGGACTTCCCTGGCTAATGTTGTTGGTATATGGTATTGGAGGAGGCCCTTGTTACAAGGGAGATGCTGCCCGAATTTACGTAGACGAGCTACTAGCTTAAGTTACAGACTTAGCCTTTGCTCAACACTGATTTTGAATCTACTTATGCTATGATAGATCGAGTTGACTTGTTTGAAGAGTTGCTTAGAAGGTATTAAGGACTCAACATGTTTAAGGTATGTTAAGGCTCTTCCTTCATTCTTTTGGCATGATCTAAAGTGAAACGAACATAAACGATACGCTATTTCATAATGAATCTACTCCTAGCAACTAAGGTTGTCCATGTTATTCTTTCCTTACAAAGTTATTCCAAGAAAGTATATATGATCCTTGAGTCTTAGTGAAGTTCATATTGATGGTATGATGTCCATAATGTTAATCGAAGGTGCAATGACCTTATGTCACTCCAAAAGGTTTAGAATGTGACTCCATGATTCCAGCATGCATTATATATCTATCTACTTTACTCTACCGAGCCGCGCTATAGTCGGCCGGGTATGGCACCTATTGTGCAACCACTGATCAGTTGGGTTTACCGAGCTCTACGTGGCCGGGTACGATTCTACCGAGCCTTATGATGGCCGGGTACGTTTTTACCGAGTCCTCTTTGAGGCCGGGTATGATATGATGATGATGATGCCCACAGAGGCGTATGTTTTAAAAGCTTATGTATATATATGTATTATGCATTTCATGTCAGTAGCCCCCAGAGGCACTCAGATGTTACAGGTTGTATCTCCTCTATCTCTCTTTGCGTTACTGATCTTGTTTATACTTTCCTGCCTTACATACTCGGTACTTTATTCGTACTGACGTCCCTTTTGCCTGGGGACGCTGCGTTTCATGCCCGCAGGTCCCGATAGACAGGTTGACATTCCTCCTAGTAGGCTATCAGCTCAGCGAAGGTGTTGGTGTACTCCACTTGCTCCGGAGTTGCCTATTTGGTCAGTATGCTTTGGATATGTATTGATTGGTATGGCGGGGCCCTGTCCCGACCTTTATGATTTTATGTACTCTTAGAGGCTTGTAGACAGATGGCAGGTGTATGGATACTTGTATGGCCTTGTCGGCCTATGTCTTGAGTTTACAAATGGTCATGTCGGCCTTATAGGCCCGTATGTCACATGTATAAGTTTGTATATCATGTTCGGTCATCATATGTGGAGTATTCCCTTATGTTTTATTCTTGTTATCTCATGACATGTTTTCTATCTCATTTACCCTTGATAGTATGATAAGAAAGATATGTTACGTTGGTACTCGGTTGAGTAAGGCACCGGGTGCCCGTCGCGGCCCTTCGGTTTGGGTCGTGACAAAAGTGGTATCAGAGCAGTTTTGTCCTAGGGAGTCTACAAGCCGTGTCTAGTAGAGTCTTGTTTATGGGTGTGTCGTACACCACACTTATATGCAGGAGGCTACAGGGCATTTAGGACTGTCACTCTTTCTTCTTATTCTAGATCGTGTGCTAGAGCTCAGTTGTAAGAATTCAAACTCCTAAATTCAACTTTAGTCGTAATACAACGATACCTTCATCCACAAAGACAGTTGGTAAGAGATTGAATGTGGCTTTGGAAGAGCTGAGTTAGAGGAACTCAATTTTGCATCACGCTTATAATGAGTAAATGTAAGGTCTTCGGTAGATTATGTGTGTACTAAGATGTGTAAGCTTCTTGATAAGGTAGCAAATGTTACGATGTTGGAAGAATTCCGACCACATGTCATGGCGTGACAAAGAGGCCTAAAAGGGGGGAATGCCCAAGCGTTTAGATTTATTCACAAAACAGTTGCTTAGATGGCAAGATGAGCATTAAAGTATTCGTAAAAGCCATAGTTTATGAAACTGATAAGCGCATCAGTCAACATTCGAGGACGAACGTTCCAAAGGGGGGAATGATGTTACACCCCAAGTTTTCATACGTGAGAGTACGTCGTAAGTCATTGATGTAAGCTCGAAAATTAGATTATATTTGGAAGCAAATAAAGTAAGTTAATCATGTTACCTTGGAGGTTACAAATATTTAAGATCATGAATAACAAGTACCAAAAGGGTTGGAAAGCTTAGTCGCTAAACGAATTGAAGAAAATAAGTTTCGTAAAAAATCGACAAGTTTGGAATGTTATAACATATTATTTTGGGGTGAGACTAGGATGATTAACATGATGAGGAGGTTAATTTATGAGTTATTGTAGTCGTATGATAGTCGTGTGTTATGTTTTTAAGTCAAACGAGTTACGGAACAAAAGTTAGCAAAGGTCATCACAAGTTGCATTCATAATGTGCTGAAATTTAGGTCAAATGTAGATGCTCTTTTCTCCCAATATACTTGGAATAAATGGATGATCTACATATCAAATTGAAGATATACGAGTCTAATTTCCAACGCATTAAACCGTTCGTCAATATGATATCGGAGTAGAGAGATATTCGTGTTTTCACGAGACCGCGCAAGCAGCTCCCAATGGGACCCACTTAGGCGGTGGTTGACCTACTTCAATTTATAAACGATTTGGACGCCTATTTTTCACTTATTTTCAACTCAACTTCGTCTCCAAACTTCTCGTAACCCTTATAAACAGATTCCACAAGGATTTGAAGTGATTCCAAAGTGATTACACCATATTTCAACATCAAAACTTGGTTCTAGTGAAGAACAACAGCTCTTTGAGGTTGTGTTGTCATTGAGGATTGTTGTGGGCTGTATTTGGATGAAATTCCAAGTTGTTGCCGCTGTATATGGTGAGTATAACAGCCTACTAATTGTGCTTAAGCTTGCTTGTATGTTGGTTAAGTTGTTAGGGTGATAAACTACAAGATAGTACTTGGATTAGCTTAAGTCACTTCTATGGTGTTGTATTGCTATTGAGGGTTGTTGTGAGCTGAATATAACTTGAATTTCGACTTGAAGTTACTATAGGAGTTGTGTGTATTGTGTTCTTGCATGTGCTTAAGGTTATCTTGATGTTGATTAAGTTAAATGGATGGAGTAGACATGAACTAGTGAATAAAGCTACTAATTGAAGATAGTTGGAGTTGAGGATTGTTTCCTTTGTTATAAATATATGGTATAAGGATGGAATCATTGATGAATGACTTCATTATCATGTTAATGATACTGTTAAATTAATGTAAGAAGTCTATAAGGGGTGATATGGGTTATACGGATTCCAATCGGAGCTTGCCGCTCGTCGTGAAGTAGTTGTGACTTCTTGTTGTTATATGGTGTCTTGTTATTGATATTTATAGGTTGCTGGACTTCCCTGGCTGTTGTTGTTGGTATATGGTATTGGAGGAGGCCCTTGTTACAAGGGAGATGCTGCCCGAATTTACGTAGACGAGCTACTAGCTTAAGTTACAGACTTAGCCTTTGCTCAACACCGATTTTGAATCTCCTTATGCTATGATAGATAGAGTTGACTTGTTTGAAGAGTTGCTTAGAAGGTATTAAGGACTCAACATGTTTAAGGTATGTTAAGGCTCTTCCTTCATTCTTTTGGCATGATCTAAAGTGAAACGAACATAAACGATACGCTATTTCATAATGAATCTACTCCTAGCAACTAAGGTTGTCCATGTTATTCTTTCCTTACAAAGTTATTCCAAGAAAGTATATATGATCCTTGAGTCTTAGTGAAGTTCATATTGATGGTATGATGTCCATAATGTTAATCGAAGGTGCAATGACCTTATGTCACTCCAAAAGGTTTAGAACGTGACTCCATGATTCCAGCATGCATTATATATGTATCTACTTTACTCTACCGAGCCGCGCTATAGTCGGCCGGGTATGGCACCTATTGTGCAACCACCGATCAGTTGGGTTTACCGAGCTCCACGTGGCCGGGAACGATTCTACCGAGCCTTATGATGGCCGGGTACGTTTTTACCGAGTCCTCTTTGAGGCCGGGTATGATATGATGATGATGATGCCCACAGAGGCGTATGTTTTAAAAGCTTATGTATATATATGTATTATGCATTTCATGTCAGTAGCCCCCAGAGGCACTCAGATGTTACAGGTTGTATCTCCTCTATCTCTCTTTACGTTACTGATCTTGTTTATACTTTCTTACCTTACATACTCGGTACTTTATTCGTACTGACGTCCCTTTTGCCTGGGGACGCTGCGTTTCATGCCCGCAGGTCCCAGTAGACAGGTTGACATTCCTCCTAGTAGGCTATCAGCTTAGCGAAGGTGTTGGTGTACTCCACTTGCTCCAGAGTTGCCTATTTGGTCAGTATGCTTTGGATATGTATTGATTGGTATGGCGGGGCCCTGTCCCGACCTTTATGATTTTATGTACTCTTAGAGGCTTGTAGACTGATGTCAGGTGTATGGATACTTGTATGGCCTTGTCGGCCTATGTCTTGAGTTTACAAATGGTCATGTCGGACTTATAGGCCTGTATGTCACATGTATAAGTTTGTATATCATGTTCGGTCATCATATGTTGAGTATTCCCTTATGTTTTATTCTTGTTATCTCATGACATGTTTTCTATCTCATTTACCCTTGATAGTATGATAAGAAAGATATGTTACGTTGGTACTCGGTTGAGTAAGGCACCGGGTGCCTGTCGCGGCCCTTCGGTTTGGGTCGTGACACTTAGTTTCCTTATAATTCATTGATCATTATTCCTCCCTTCTTTTGATCTTTATATATAGGTAAATTACTAGACATTTGAATTATCTTTTCTTTTTTCTCTCCAAAACAAGCGAGAACCAAAAGTCTATTTGTCAAACAATAATAGTCTCACACTCTTTATAGGGGAACTATTCGGCAAAATCATGGAATATCAAGGTTTATGTTCCAAAATACAGACAAAAAATGGTAGGCAACCCCCCCCCCCACCTTCCCAAACCATATATTTATGCTTTGGTGGTTAGATTTATCTCATACCTTTATTAACGAGAAATAACAAATATATGATGGAATAATCGAGATCCACACAAACTAGTTAGACACCAACATTATTAAAAAGGGAGAAAGATGAGGTAGGCATATTGCCCGGACCTTAAATTAACCATTCAAATTATTTAAACATGTACATCTTGTTTACCCATAAAACGGTACAGTTGAATTTATAACGTGGTTTATAGGCACGTGAATTAATTTGATCCAAGAATATAAGATAACTAAGAAAAGAAATAATTGATTAAATAAACTTGAATAGAATACAAGCCTCACTTTGGAATGAGCTTCTCCGGAGGCAATAGTAAGAATAGTATATAGAACAGAAAAAGAAAGTTGTTAACAGAATAAGAACATATTTTGCTTTTGTGTACAAATGATTTTTTGTGTCCTACAATGAGTACAAATTCTCCTATTATAGCTCAATTCAGGGAGGCAAGATCCCCAAATCACGCTCTTCTTTAATATGAATAAAATCCCTCTTGATGGATACATAACGGTTGGACATCAATGCATACATTTTTTGTAAAGGCTGCTCATTGAATGCCGTCTTTTCCAGCCGACACCTTCCTTTTAGATCTTTGTCCCCAGTTCTAATGCTTTTGGAACTTACTTAGTACTGGTTACATGTTCGTAACCGGTGCCTGCTATTTGCTGACTCATATCTTACTTGTCTTACTTCCACGTGTCAACTCGTTGAGCATTAACATGTCGTTCATCAATTTACCCCATATAAATAGTCCCCTTACTTTTCGGTGACAAAACTATATGTCATCGGGAAGTAGATAAGATCTCTTTCCTTGGCGAGAAAGTTTTTGAACAAATTCTGACACTTGAAATGACGCATGTTTCCTTGTATTTAATGACCTGAACACGTGTTATCCCATGATTCGGCAAATATTTTCGCCAGTTTTTAAGGTAATGATGACCACGAATTCTGCCTCCTATAAACTTCTCCACTACTCATCATTTTTTTCCTTTCACTTTTGCAAACTCTTCTTCTTCGAATTTCCTTACAACTTTTCTGCAAACCCCTCTTTCTCAGTAAAATTTTCTTACTCAAATTTTCAGTTACCATGTCATCTACTGCTTACGTCCTCGAAAACTCCGGCCTTCACATCGGTGGTGGCCCTTCTAAAAAGAACAAAACCAAAGAAGTCGATGCTGGTCCTCCTACTACCAACACAATCATACCTTCTCAACTAAACTTTTAGACGGATCTTCAAGTACAAAAGGAACCTATCAACCCCAAAAATGACAGAAATTGGCTTGTTAGCAGATATCCTTCTTCCATTCGCCTTGCTGCTATTCCTGTTGTTAAGGAACATTGTAATTGGAAAAATATTAAAATCTTATCCCCCAATGAAGTGGAAAGGTTTACCTTAAGCAAACCGGGGTTCATGTATGTTTACACGTACCTTTCACTTTAAGAATGGTCTAAGAAATCCATCCTATTATTTTAGAGTTTTGCCACAACTACAAAATCTGCTTGGCTCAGGTAAGCCGGTCAATATGGCGTACGATGGCTTGCCTCTGGGTATTGTGTTCTCGGGCGGTGGAACCTTACCCTCACCCCATTTGATCAACCTCTACTCCCTGATGAATTTCCGTGGAGGCGTGATCAAACTCAGCAAAAGGGGTCACCATGCCATTGTTACCAGTATCGATGACGATAATGACCGTGTGTCACGACCCTAAAACTGACCCGGTCGTGATGGCGTCTATCGTGAAACTAGGCCAGCCAACTAAATTCCCCAACACTCTAGATTTCATTTAAAACTTAAGTAAAACCATATTTTAACAGAGTTTCAATAGAAGACATAAAGTAAAGATAAAAATAAAGCGGAAAATACATGCCCGACCTTGGGTGTCACTGGTCATGAACAAAATACTACAATGGTTCGAAATAAGACAAGACTAACATAGTCTGAGAATAGCCAAAAACAAAATGAGAGGAAGATAAGGAAGGAGAAGGCGGGACTGCGATCGCCCAGCAGCTACCTCGATATCTCCAAGGAAGTCCGCAAATAAAATGATCAGCAACCGCTACCGTGCCCCGAGATACCTGGATCTGCACACAGGGGTGCAGGGGGTAACGTGAGTACACCAACTCAGTAAGTAACAAGTCCAAACTATGGACTGACAGATAGTGATGAACCAAACCTCAACAGGTAATATAAATTAAACGGTACAGAAAAGTAGACATGCTTGCAGATTCAAGTAATATCTCAACAGTAAATAAATGCAGTATAAACAGTACGGAGTACAATGCTCAGGAAATCTCTATGTACCAATGCACATATAACATGATCAATGTTCCGGGTACCTCCACTCACAAGTGCTCCACCACTCGGTACTGTATACGGCCATCAGGCCCAGGGAAGATCCATCCNAAATGAGCCTCGTGAATAAAGATATATATATATATATATATATATATATATATATATATATATATATCACTGAGTGCAGTCATCTAGTACCGAGGAAGGCCATTCCAGCCCTATGGAGAAGATCCATCTCCAGGTATAAATACTTCGGACAAGATCCATGTCCAGGGAAGATCCATCCCTCAATATCATTAACTGCGCTCACTGGGGGTGTGTTACAGACTCTGGAGGGGCTCCTACAGCCCAAGCGCTATCATAATCTTCAACATAACCACTGCGGCGTGCAACCCGATCCCATATACTGTCACTCACAATCAGGCTCTCAGCCTGACTCAGTCATCACTCTCCAGTCTCATTCACACGGGTGCAAAATGTCATGATACTAGCCCGAACAATGATATGATATGTCAAATAACAATAACCGAGACTGAGGCATGATATAATATGCATGAACAGGACTGAGTATAAAATATCAATAAAACAAGTAACATGACATCAAGAATTGACCCCTAGGGTCTCAACAGTATTGGCGTGAAGCCTTAACATGATAATTAGCATGATTTACAGCTCATCAACTTAATCACATAAGTGCAACACAAATATCAGCAAGAAAGAGTCACTAAGCAGGGCCATGGAATGATCCAGGCCGCAATTCCCACAGTGCACGCCACACGCTCGTCACTTGGCATTTGCGTAACCTCACCAGTAATCATAGAACACATAGTTTGGGGTTTTGAACCCTCAGAACCAAGTTTGGAAGTATTACTTACCTCAATCCAAGCCAAACTCTAGCCCGCGACGCCCTTGCCTCTCGAATCAGCCTCAACACGCATCGAATCTATCTAAAATTGGAATCATAACATCAAACTAGGCTAAAGGAACAAAACCCACTCGCAAATAACCAATTTATACCATAAATCCCGAAATTGACCAAACCCGACCCCCGCGCCCACATCTCGGATTCCGATAAAATCACAAAATTAGAATCTTTACACTCTCATGAGTTCATACATATCAAATACATCAAAATCCAACCACAAACGACCCCTCAAATCCCCAAATCAAAGTCTCCAAGTTCAAGCCCTAACTCCCCAATTGTAGGATTTAGGTTCCACAAATTTCATGTTTAAACCAGTAAGAATCAACATAGGATCGAGTTTTAGGTTCAATAATCTTACCTCAAAGAAGTTCTCTTCAATTCCCTCTTCAATCTCCCCCAAGAAGCTCCAAAACCGACTCAAAAATGGTGAACTATGGCCGAAAATTGCAAAAATGGCTTTTTAAACATTCTGCCGAGCGATTTAAAATTCCTTCACCCCGATCGCGAAAATAGCCCTACGATCGCAAAGCACAAGTGATGACTGGCCCCATTTAACCCTACGCAATCGCGAACACCACCACGCGATCGCGGCCTCTCCAACGCGATCGCATAGAACAACCTGCCTACTCCTCACCAGCTCCTTTCCTTCTACGCGAACGCGACATTGACCCCGCGTTCGCGAATAACAACTTCCCAGCCTAACGCGATCGCGCCCTTACCTATACGATCGCGTAGAACAAATCTCACCCCTGCTCGCTAAGCCTACGCGATCGCGGACCATTCTAACTTTTACCACCCGAAACTCACCCGAGGCCCGCGGGACCTCAACCAAACATGCCAACACATCCCATAACATCATTCAAACTTTTTCCAACCTTCGGAACACTCAAAACAACATTAAAACATCAAATCAACCACGGATTCAAGCCTAAGAATTTCATAAACTTCCGAATTTCGATTTCGATAAAAAAGTCTATCAAACCTCGTCTGAATGACCTGAATTTTTTTTGCACACACATCCCAAATGACAAAACGGACCTACTACAACTTCAAAAATTCCATTCCGACCCCTATATCAAAATCTCCGCTACCAACCGGAAAATGCCAAAATTCCAATTTCGCCAATTCAAGGCTAAATCTACTCCGGACCTCAAAAACACATTCCGATCACGCTCCTAAGTCCCAAATCACCGCACGAACCTATCTAAATCATAAAAACCAAATTTCGAGATCGGTTGCTCACAAGTCAACTTCCGATTGACTTTTCCAACTAAAAGACAAACTTAAGAGAACTAAGTGTTTTAGACCTTTCCAAAACCATTCCGAATTCGAACCGACTAACCCGATACCATATAACACAGATGAACAAAGCATAAAGAAGCAGAAATAGGGGAAACAGAGCGGTAACTCATGAAACGACCGGCTGGGTCGTCACATCCTCCCCCTCTTAAACAAACGTTCGTCCTTGAACGAGTCAAGATCATACCTGAAGCCTCAAATAGGTGAGGATATCTGCTCCGCATCCCCCGCTCGGTCTCCCAGGTAGCCTCCTCCATGGTCCAACCTCTCCAATGCACTTTCACTGAAGCTATATCCTTCGATCTAAACTTTTGAACGTGACACTCCAAAATAGATGCTGGCTCCACATCATAAATCAAATCACTATCTAGCTGAACCGTGCTGAAATCCGAAACATGAGAAGGATCGCCAATATACTTCTAGAGCATAGAAACATGAAATACCGGATGCACACTCGACAAGTTGGGTGGCAAAGCAAGCTCATAAGCCACCTCCCCAATCGCCCGAAGCACCTCAAAATGCCCAATGAACCGAGGACTCAATTTACCCTTCTTCCCAAATCTCATAACACCCTTCATGGGTGAAACCTTCAATATAACCTTCTCCCCAACCATGTAGGACACATCACGAACCTTCCTATTAGAATAATTCTTTTGTCTTGACTGTGTTGTACAAAGCCGCTCCTGAATCACCTTCACCTTGTCTAATGCATCCTACACCATGTCAGTACCGAAAAGCCTGGCCTCGCCCGGCTCGAACTATCCAACTGGAGATCTACACCGCCTCCCATATAGAGCCTCATACGGAGCCATCTGAATACTTGACTGATACCTGTTGTTATAAACAAACTCCGCGAGTGGTAGAAACTGATCCCATGACCCTCCAAAATCAATGACACAAGCGCGCAACATGTCCTCCAATATCTGAATAGTGCGCTCTGACTGCCCATCCATCTGAGGGTGAAAAGCTGTGCTCAACTCAACCTGAGTACCCAACATCCTCTGCACGGCTCTCCAAAACCGCGAAGTAAACTGAGTACCTCTATCTGAAATGATGGAAACTGGGACACCATGCAAATGAACAGTCTCTCGAATACAGATCTCTGCCAACCGCTCTAAAGAATAGGTAGTACACACAGGAATGAAGTGCGCGGACTTGGTCAGCCGATCCACAATCACTCAAATAGCATCGAACTTCTTCAAAGTCCGTGGGAGCCCAACTACAAAATCCATGGTGATCCGCTCCTACTTCCACTCTGGAATATCCATCTGCTGAAGCAAGCCACCCGATCTGTGATGCTCATATTTCACCCGCTGACAATTGAGACACCGAGCTACAAATCCTACAATATCCTTCTTCAATCTCGTCCACCAATAATGCTGTCTCAGATCCTGATACATCTTCGCGGCACCCGGATGAATGGAATACCGCGAGCTGTGGGCCTCCGCTAGAACCAACTACCAAAGCCTATCTATATTTGGCACACATATCCGCCCCTGCATCCTCAACACCCTATCATAACCAATAGTCACATCTCTGGCATCGTCGTGCTGAACTCTGTCCTTAAGGACAAGCAAATGGGGATCATCGTACTGGCGCTCTCTGATGCGATCAAATAAGAAACACCGAGAAATCACACAAGCCGATACCCGACTGGGCTCCGAAATATCCAACCTCACGAATCGATTGGCCAAGGCCTGAACATCAACTGCAAGAGTCTCTCCCCAATAGAAATAAATGCAATACTGCCCATACTCATCGCCTTCCGAGTCAAAGCATCAGCCACTACATTGGCCTTCTCCGGATGGTACAAAATGGTAATATCATAGTCCTTTATCAGCTCCAACCATCTCCGCTGCCTCAAGTTGAGATCCTCCTGTTTGAACAAGTGCTGGAGGCTACGATGATCAGTAAACACCCCACAAGACACACCATACAAATAATACCTCCAAATCTTCAACGCATGAACAATGGAAGCCAACTCTAAATCATGAACAGGGTAGTTCTTCTCATGGGGCTTCAACTGACGAGAAGCATAAGCAATAACCCTACCCTCCTGCATCAACACACATCCAATACCCACTATCGAAGTATCACAATACACTGTATATGAACATGAAGCTGATGGCAAAACTAACACTGGAGCTGTGGTTAAGGCAGTTTTGAGCTTCTGAAAGCTCGCCTCACACCCATCCGACCACTGGAATGGAGTACCCTTCTGAGTCAATTTGGTCAAGGGTGATGTAATGATGAAAATCCCTGAACGAACCGACGGTAATAACCCGCCAAACCAAGAAAGCTGCGAATCTCTGTGGCTGAGGACGGTCTGGACCAACTCTGAACTGCCTCTATCTTCTTCGGATCAACCTGAATACCCTCACTGGACACCACGTGCCCCAAGAAAGCCACCGACTTGAGCCAAAACTCACATTTGGAGAACTTTGCATAAAGCTCCTCCTCCCTCAATCTCTGCAACACAACTCTCAAATGCTCCGCGTGCTCCTCCTGACTAAGCGAGTATACCAGAATATCATCAATGGAAACAATAACGAACGAGTAGAGATAAGGCCGGAACACGGTGTTCATCAAATGCATGAACGCTGCTGGGGCATTGGTCAGCCCAAAAGACATCACAAGGAACTCATAGTGACCGTATCGGGTCCTGAAAGCTGTCTTAAGAATATCCGAGTCCCTGATCTTCAACTGGTGATACCTTGAACGGAGATCAATCGTGGACAATACCCTCGCTCCCTAAAGCTGGTCGAATAAATCATCAATGCGAGGTAGGGGATAATTGTTCTTAATTGTAACCTTGTTCAACTGCCTGTAATCAATGCACATCCTCATAGTACCATCCTTCTTCTTCACGAACAGAACAGGTGCACCCTACGGCGAAACACTAGGCCGAATGAACCCCTTATCAAGGACTTCCTGAAGCTACTCCTTCAACTCCGCTAGTGCCATACGATACGGTAGAATAGAGATGGGCTGAGTGCGCGGCACCAGGTCAATACCAAAATCAATATCCCTGTCCGGGGGCATGCTTGGCAGGTCTGCAGGAAACACATCGGGAAAATCCCTCATAACCGGAATAGAATAAATACTAGAAGCCTCTGCACAGACATCCCTCATGAAGGCTAAGTATGAAAGACAACCTTTCCCAACCATCCGCTTGTAAGGCCCCGTGAAATTCTTACTCAAAGCCCGAAATCTCGTAGTGCCAAGCTAGGAATATGTGTTAGAAATTTATAACGTGGTTTGGACCTTTTGGATTGATCTGTACATTAAAAAGTTAAGGAAAAATGTTTTTCAGAATAACGCATTTCTGCGGCCCATTATGCGACCACATAATAGCAATGCGGGCCGCATAACTTCTGCAAAGTGAGGCATAATGTTGGCTAATTTGAGGACAACTATGCGGCCAAATTATGCGATCGCATAATCGATATGTGGGCCGCATAGTCGTCGTATAACCTCCTTGGGATTTTTGCGAGGGGCAGTTCTGCGGTGCATTATGCGACTGCACAACAGGTATGCACACCACATTTTGGTCGCATACTCGGGCAGAATGTTCAAGTTTTGAGGGTCATTTTTGCGGGCCGCATATCAGTTATGCGGTCACATATGCGACTGCAGAGTAAGTCGGGGCTCCTATTTTCTAACTTTTAAAACCTGACCCCATCTCATTAAAAACACCCCATTAGACCCTTTTATGCTATTTTCTACTATATTTAGAGCGAGAGAAGAATTCTAGAGAGAGGAAGCGACCCTCACCAAGTCCCCATTCAACCCTTGCAAAAATCTTTGAAGATTATCAAGTAAAGTTACTAAGCCTTCATTCTAAGAGGTAAGAACTTGTTCCCTAATCTTTGATTTCGAAATTCCTACTAAAACGAGTAATTAACAAGTGGGTTCATAGGTATAAGAATTGATTATCTTGCATGCATGAATGATAAAAGGGTATGGGGAGATTGTGAGCTAAAAATGTAATAAATGGGGTGTAGGATGATAGAACCTCTCACAAAAAGGTCCTAAAATCCCAATGCACACTTAGTGCTTGAGAATATACTCAAATGAGCTAGAATCTTAATCATCTCTCTAATTTTTGGTTCAAACTAGTAATTCTCATAAAATAGATCGAAGTTGCTAAGAGTTCCTGAATTTTGTAAGAATTTAAGGAAAGCTCTATTGACGTATGTATGGCTAAAACCCCCTCTTCTTAGAAATTGAGCTCCTTTGGTGTCCATGCAAATGTTGTAAGACCGAAATTTGATTGATGAATTGATTGTTATTTCACATGAATTGGTGTTGCAAATATATATACGTGAAAGGTGTGTCTCAATGTGTTCAATATACTATTCTTTGTAATTTAAGGATGTGTGAAGAATGTGAACCATGTGTTGAAATGCCTAGACTTCAAGTCAAGTTTAAACTGAGATTCTTATGCCAAACCATGTGAAATCTTCTCAATGATTACAACTTGAATTGCTCTTGTATGTGCCTATTATCTTAAATTGCAAGGTTAATGTTGAAAGTGGGAATGATATGAAATGTGGGGAAAAGAGCTTGAGTTATGAAATGTGGCCTAGTGCCAAGTATGATGTGATAATTGTGTCTCCAAGTGCCTATGAAATGATATATGTGAAATAAAGATTGAAATGAGATGATTAATGAAAAAGGAACAACGTCTTGGTAAGACGGCCTAGCCGATCGGGCCGTGATCGGACGCTATGCCGCACACATAGTGGTATCGTGCTGATATTGAATCCGAAAAGTGAGAATGAGAATGTGATTGAGATACATGTCTCAAATGAGGCAACCTAGCCGATCGGGTCGTGATCGGACTCCGCGCAAGAAAGCGGTGGTATTGTGAATGATGATGAACAGTATTAAATCCTCCAACCTAAAAGCTATGAAATTATGTGAAAGTTATATGATCCTTTTACTTGATGATGTGGTGATCGTTTAAAGCTTTTGATTGATCCTTATGATTTCTTGTTCTTGTATGATAGTTCTTTATAATGAGATGGTGTTTAGTTATACATACTAGTACTATTCCATGGTACTAACGTCCCTTTTGGTGGGGGCGCTACATCTTTGAATGGATGTAGGTGGCTCCATAGCAGACAATACCGATCGTAGGTAGCGGAGCATCCTCCACTCAGCAATCTTGGTGAGCCCCTTTTCTTCCAGGGGTTATGCAGTATGTCGTTTGTTATAAATTACCACTTTTGAGGTATAGTCGGGGCCTTGTTGCCGGCATTATCATTACTGTCTTTTGTATCTTTAGAGGCTCCGTAGACGTTTGTGTGGGTTATGTACGGGTGTTGGATGTGTCAATGAGCTGTGTTGTAATTCTAAGCTCTAGTTCTTCTAAACTATATCTGTATGAAGTCTTGGAAACTTAACTATGGTTTAAGGGTTGTAATATAAAATGAACTAACAATGTTTCATGTACGATCTTTCCTACTGTCTAAATAAATGAAAGCATGGTTTCCTTGATCATAGTGAATTGGGTAGAAAATGTCCAAAAGGGCTTGCTCAGTTGGGTTAACTCGATTGAGCGCCGATCGCGCCTCCCAAGGTTGGGGCGTGACACGCTGGGCCTTCAAGAACAAAATCACCCTACTGGGGACAAAATCAATCGAACCTCGCCACTCAATCCGTGGCACACCCGGCATCGCCAATGTCATTGTCTTAGCATGACATTCCAGAATAGCACGGCACGGGGATAACCAATCCATGCCCAAAATCACATCGAAATCCACCATACAAAGTAATAGAAGATCCACTCGAGTCTCCAGCCCCCAATAGTCACCACACACGACCGGTACACACGGTCTACAACAACAGTATCACCCACCGGAGTAGATACACGAACATACGAAGCAAGAGACTCACGGGATATATCCAAATAACGAGCAAAATATGATGACACATAGAAAAAGGTGGAATCGGGATCAAATAACACAGAGGCATCTCTGTGGCAAACTGAGATAATACCTGTAATCACAGAATTTGAAGTAGTAGTAACGGGTCTAGCTGGGAGTGCATAGAAACGGGCCTGACCACCACCTGATCGACCTCCCCCTCTGGGGCGACCCCTAGCTGACTGTCCTCCACCCCGAGCTGGCTGAGCAGGTGGGGAAGTAACTAGTGCTGAAACCGAAGGCTGACTCCTCTGCTGGGACCAACCTCCCGTGAGACGGGGACAGAACCTCTTGATATGACCCAAATCTCCACACTTAAAGCAACCCCTCTCGGCAAATGGCGGTAGGGACTGAAGGGAGCCCCGAGCACCGGGATGCCCACTAGAAGAACCAGGCATAGATGAGCCCCGGACTGATGGTGCCTATGTCGAACTCTGAGCTGGAAGAGCACTGAGAGATGAGTGACCCTGATGGGAACTGTGAGAACTGTGCCCAAATGATCCACTACGTTAGCCCGAACGGGCTGGATGAGCATGCCTGAATGGACGACCTCTACCGTGCTGAAACTGACCTCTCGAAGGAGCACCACCAAAACTTCCAGATCCCCGATGCCTCTTGGCCTCCCTCTCCTCTCGCCCCTGGCGACGAACCGACTCAATCTCGCGAGCAATGTCAACAACCTCCTCAAACGTAGCACCTGACACCCTCTCTCTAGTCATGAGAATCCGAAGCTAATAAGTGAGGCCATCCATGAATCTCCTGATCCTCTCTCGGTCTGTGGGGACCAACCAAACAGCATGACGGGCTAACTTAGATAACCTCATCTCATACTGCATCACAGCCACATCATCCCGATACAATTGTCGAACTGCCTGCGCAGCTCCTCTCTACGGGAGTACGGCACATATTTCTCCAGGAAGAGAGCGGAGAACTGCTGCCAGGTAAGGGGCGGTGCGCCAATAGGCCTACGCCTCTCATAAGCCTCCCACAAGGTGAAGGAAGCTCTGGAAAATTGAAAAGTAGTAAATGAGACCCCACTAGTCTCCGGAATACCCGCTGTACGTAGAATCCTATGACACTTGTTCAAGAAACCCTAGGCATCCTCGCCCTCTGCTCCACTGAAAGTCGGAGGCTGAAGCCTACCAAATCTCTCCAATCGACGCTGCTCATCATCAGGCATAACTGGAACCACATAATCTTGAGCAGGTGCAACCAGCTGGGCTGGTGTGCCTCCAGTGTCTGAAGTCCCTGCACAACCTGCTCGGGTATACGAGCGACGGGAGTCTGAGTGCCTCCCTCGGCCTGAGAAGTGGCTGCGGTAGTAGAAACTGCAACCGCCTGAGCAAGACTAGTGCACACGGTCAAGATCTGAGCCAAGGTCTGCTGATGACCCGGAATGAGTATAGGCACAGCCGATACCTGAGCTGGTGCTGCTGGAGTGTCCATAACTGAGACCTGATCCTGAACTGGGGCTGTTGGAGGATCTGTCGGTGCTGCCCTAGCTGTTATGCAGGCTACACCCCTGCGCCTACCACGGCCTCGGCCTCTAGTGGCCCCATCTAGTGGTACTGGTGGTCGTTCGTCCTGATCGGTAGCATGTGTCCTCACCATCTGTGAGAGAATAGAATAACAAATGTTTAGTTACCAGAATCAACAGATTCGCACGGCAGGAGTTCAAGAATTGTGAAGTTTTTCCCTAAGGTTCCGCAGCCTCCCAAGGATAAGTACAAACGTCTCCGTACCGATCCGAGAGACTCTACTAAACCTTCTCATGACCCGTGAGACCTATGTAACCTAGGCTCTCATACCAACTTGTCACGACCCTAAAACCGACCCGATCGTGATGGCGACTATCGTGAAACTAGGCCAGCCAACTAAATTCCCATACACTCCAGATTTCATTAAAACATAAGTAAAACCATAACAGAGTTCCAATAGAAGACATAAAGTAAAGATGAAAATAAAGCGGAAAATACATGCCTGACCTCGAGTGTTACTAGTCATGAGCAAAATACTACAATGGTTCGAAATAAGGCAAGACTAACATAGTATGAGAATAGCCAACAACACAATAAAATAAAGATAAGGAAGGACAGGACTGCGATCACCCAGCAGCTAGCTCGCTATCTCCAAAGATGTCCGCAAATAAAATGATCAGCAACCGCTACTGTGCCCCGAGATACCCGGATCTGCTCACAGGGTTGCAGGGGGTAACGTGAGTACACCAACTCAGTAAGTAACAAGTCCAAACTATGGACTGATAGATAGTGACGAACCAAACCTCAACAGGTAATATAAATTAAACGGTACAGAAAAGTAGACATGCTTGCAGATTCAAGTAATATCTCAACAGTAAATAAATGCAGTATAAATAGTACGGAGTATAATGCTCAGGAAATCTCTATGTACCAATGCACATATAACATGATCAATGTTCCGGGTACCTCCACTCACAAGTGCTCCACCACTCGGTACTGTATACGGCCATCAGGCCCAGGGAAGATCCATCCTGGAATATATATATATATATATATATCACTGAGTGCAGTCATCCAGTACCGAGGAAGGCTATTCTAGCCCTATGGAGAAGATCCATCTCCAGGTATAAATACTTCGGACAAGATCCATGTCCAGGGAAGATCCATCCCTCAATATCATCAACTGCGCTCACTGGGGGTGTGTTACAGACTCCGGAGGAGCTCCTACAGCCCAAGCGCTATAATAATCATCAACATAACCGCTGCGGCATGCAACCCGATCCCATATACTGTCACTCACAATCACGCTCTCGACCTTACTCAGTCATCACTCTCCAGTCTCACTCACACGGGCGCAAAATGTCATGATACTAGCCCGAACAATGATATGATATGTCAAATAACAATAATCGAGACTGAGGCGTGATATAATATGCATGAACAAGACTAAGTATAAAATATCAATAAAACAAGTAACATGACAGCAAGAATCGACCCCTAGGGTCTCAACAGTATTGGAGTGAAGCCTTAACATGATAATTAGCATGATTTACAGCTCATCAACTTAATCACATAAGTGCGACACAAATATCAGCAAGAAAGAGTCACTAAGCGGAGCCATGGAATGATCCAGGCCGCAATTCCCACGGTGCACGCCACACGCCCGTCACTTGGCATTTGCGTCACCTCACCAGTAATCAGAGAACACATAGTTTGGGGTTTCAAACCCTCAGAACCAAGTTTGGAAGCGTTACTTACCTCAATCCAAGCCAAACTCTAGCCCGCGACGCCCTTGCCTCTCGAATCAGCCTCAACACGCGTCGAATCTATCCAAAATCAGAATCATAACATCAAAATAGGCTTAAGGAACAAAACTCACACGCAAATAACCAATTTACACCAAAAATTACAAAATTGACCAAACTTGACCCCGGCCTACGTCTTAGATTCCGATAAAAATCACAAAATAAGAATCCTTACACTCTCACGAGTTCATACATATCAAATACATCAAAATCCGACAACAAACGGCCCCTCAAATCCTCAAATGAAAGTCTCTAATTTCAAGCCCTAACTCCGCAATTTTAGGCTTTAGATTCCACAAATTTCATGTTTAAACCAGCAAGAATCAACGTAGGATCGAGTTTTAGGTTCAATAATCTTACCTCAAAGAAGTTCTCTTGAATTCCCTCTTCAATCTCCCCAAGAAGCTCCAAAACTGACTCAAAAATGGTGAACTATGGCCAAAAAGCGCGAAAATGGCTTTTGAAACATCCTGCCCAGTGATTTAAAATTCCTTCACTGCGATCGCAGAAATAGCCCTGCGATCGCGAAGCACAAGTGATGACTGGCCCCATTTAACCCTACGCGATCGTGAACACCACCACGCAATCGTGAAGCACTAGCTTCACAAACTCACACGATCGCGGCTTCTCCAACGCGATCGCATAGAACAACCTGCCTACTCCTCACCAGCTCCTTTCCTTCTACGCGAACGCGACCCTGACCCTGCATTCGCGAACAACAACTTCCCAGCCTAACGTGATCGCGCCCTTACCTATGCGATCGCGTAGAACAAATCTCACCCTTGCTCGACTATGCCAACGCGATCGTGAAGAACAAAAATGCCTATAATAGAACTGAAGAAAATCTACAACTTTTCAAACATGAATTTGATCCGTTTAACCACCCAAAAATCACCCGAGGCCCCCTGGACCTCAACCAAACATGCCAACACATCCCATAACATCATTCAAACTTGTTCCAACCTTCGAAACACTCAAAACAACATCAAAACATCAAATCAACTACGGATTCAAGCCTAAGAATTCCAAAATTTTCGAATTTCGATTTCGATCAAGAAGACTATCAAACCTCGTTGGAATGACCTGAAATTTTGCACACACGTCCCAAATGACACAACGGACCTACTCCAACTTCCGGAATTCTATTTCGACCCCCTATATCAAAATCTCCGCTACCAACCGAAACTCCAATTTTGCCGATTCAAGCCTAAATCTACTCCAGACCTCCAAATTACATTCCGATCACGCTCCTAAGTCCCAAATCACCTCACAAAACTATCCAAATCATAAAACCAAATTCCGAGATCGTTCGCTCACAAGTCAACTTCCGGTTGACCTTTCCAACTAAAAGACCAACTTAAGAGACTAAGTGTCTCAGACCTTTCCAAAACCATTCCGAATTCGAACCGACTAACCCGATACCATATAACACAGATGAACAAAGTATTAAGAAGCAGAAATGGGAGAAACAGAGCGGTAACTCATGAAACGACTGGCCTGGTCGTTACACCGTGGTTGGCTGGAACGGTTCATTGTCATTGCTACCAGGGACATCCTCCTGGCAACAACACCTTCTATCCCTGAATCTTGGAACTTTGCTCATACGTTTTTCAGATGTCTTTTTTTCTATTGCGTTTAAGAAAATTCCCTTTTTTGCTAAATTTCATTTCTCTAATTTCAGCTACCCGTTGGGTTCTACCATCGGTTAAGAACCTGAACCAATGGGTACAGAAGATTTTAGATGTTTCCACACGGATTCCCATTGGTGAAGATAAATTTCAACCAAATTTAATTGGAAGGCAAAGAACCTTGGTAAGTATAACCTCTCTTTTCTCCTTTCAATCTCCAGCATGACGTAGTACGAATTTGCTGACTCTCCTTCATAATGTGCAGGCCTTCCGAAGATATCTCTTATTTATCCCATTGTGAGGTTTCCCATGACCCAACTGTGACCCACCAATAAACTCAAGTAATCCTTGATCAGAAGAAGGGTCGTCATGCCGCTCTTGCTTCCGGTGAAGGTCCATATTCTCTGAGTCTCCAGCCTAAGGATAAAAAACCAAAAAGAAGATGTACAACCACGATTGAGACTCAAGAGAAGCCTTCAACATCCCCAACTGTACCAACCACAGTGGTCCTTGATGAAGAAAAAAGCTATGATAGTGAAATGGTTTCTCTTCGAAGGACAAGAACAAAATCTCCCCCTGCTCATCCGGATGCCCAACTGAGCAAAATTCAAGGATTCTTCACAGAACTAGAATCAATTGAAAATGCAGAGTCTCCTTTTTGCTCCAATTATTGCTTAAGGTAATAGGAGTTCTACTTCTGATATTCCTCCACCTCCAATTTCAACACCAATTGCTGCACCATCAGCTCCTTCCTCGCCATCGGCTCCAACTGCATGAATGGAAGATGTCCGTTCCCCTCGGTCACCTTATCATTGGAACATCGAGAACATTTTCCCGGCACCCATTCGAAACCTCAATGGCAAAATAGCATCACTCTTTCGATTTTGAATGAGTGTCATTTATTCTCCAACGCGGTAGGAATTGCTAACTACTTGAAGCCCTTGGCTTTGAATAAAGACCAGCGAAAGATAGAAGTTCTTTCTGCGGAGTGCCGATAAATAACAAGATGCACTTTGCTGCTCAAGTATCAGCTTAACATTCTTTTCTTCCTTTTTTCCCCGTGTAACATTATCTTAAATAGCTTTGTCCTTTTACTTTTCAGGCTAACTTTCTTGCCTCCGAGGGCTTGCAGAAGATGATCCAAGCCGAATAAGAACTTGCTGCTGAATGTGATCGAATCATGGCTGTACAAGATCAACTTGCTGAGCATCTCCCGGCTTCGGAAGAAATACTTTCTACAATGGGCGATTTAAAAGCTCAATTGGTATAGTCTGAGCAAGAAAAATTAGTTACAACTGAGAGGCCTCTCAACTGCATACAGAACATAAAGAGTTGTAGGCCATGTGGGCTGAGATGTAGGATGCTATAACTGTCGCATCTGAACGTGAGTCTGCATCCATGGAACAAATCAATAACTTGAAAGAAAGCTTACATTCCAAAACCGAGGAGCCTGCTGCTACCGAAGAGAAGAGATCTAGAATGGAGGAAAGTTTGAAAAAGGTCATGGAGAAGAACCTCGAACATGTAAGAACAAATACTGACCTTTGCTAAACCTATGGCATTGTGAGGGCTGAAAACGAATAGCTGTAGTCCAAAATCAAGAAGCTTTGAGCCAAACTCCAAGATCAAGAAGACTCTTTCCTCCTTGAGAAAACATATGTAGTTTATCATTTGAGGAGGAAGACTTTGGAGAAGGCAAAAGAAGGCATTGCAAACATTGATGGCTGGATCACTAAGGCACTTGAATTGGAGACAAATTTCTTCGATAACATTCCTGCTCGACCCACTGCTTCAACCTCTTCGAGCACAAGTTCTGAGTCCTTGGGAACCGAAGAGGAAGCTGAAGAAGGAGATGTGGATAATGATGAAGGTACTAAACCGAATTCAAAACAACCTTCATCTACAAAAGACGCAGTAGAGACTTCTCTTCCTTCGAACTCCGTTAGCAAAACTAATTAATGTAATATATATATATTTTTAGTTTGTAGCTATTACAAAACTTCTATCGAGTATGGCATTTTAAGAAATAAAAGACATCTTTTGCCTAATTTCTGTGCAAAATATATTTGATAAAGTTCAGGAATTTTTTACATTTTTTGGTTTGTAACTATGACGAAACTTCGATTGAGTTTGGCATTTTAAGAAATGAAAGATATATTTTTCCTAATTTTGATGCAAAACATATTTGACAAATTTTGCAAATTTTTATGTCACGACCCAAACCGATGAGCCGCGACGAGCACTCAGTACCTTACTCAACCGAGTACCAACGTAACGTATCTTTCTTATTACATCATCATAGATAAGTGGGACAGAATGGGCGTCATGAGATAACCAGAGTAAACATGAGGGAATACCCGACATAGAACGACCCAACCTAATATAGAAACTCATACCTGTGACATACGAGCCTTTAAGGCCAATGTGATCTGTTATATACTTAACATATAGACCGTCATGTCCATACAAGTATCCGTATACATGAAATTTATCTACAAGCCTCTAACATACTTATCATAAAGGTCGAAACAGGGCCCCGCCATACCAAACAATACACGTCTAAATCATACTGACCAAACAAGCAACTCCGGAGCAAATGGAGTGTACCAACATCTTCCGTTGAGCTGATAGCCTACTTGGAGGACTCTCGACCTGTCTATCGGGACCTACGGGCATGAAATGCAGTGTTCCCAAACAAAAGGGACGTCATTACAAATAATGTACCGAGTATTTAAGGAATGAAAATCAGTAAATAATAGACAATAGACATGAGAGAAACATGGAGTAAAAGACTCGACATTCAAGTTTGAATAGCTCTGTGAATCATTTTATACTTATAATGTCATGCATATGCATATGAATGTCATGTCGTGCATAGGTACATGTGTCATAACATCATCAAGCCTCTGAGGGCACCCATCATATCATCTCAGCCACTGTGGGCAAAATCATCAACGTATACCAGCTGATCAGATGGGGATGCGTATATAACACCGTAACCTTTTCCCATAGCCCATATATATATATATATATATATATATATATACATACATATATAAGCGTATATAACGTTGTCTGGTCATGGGTCAATGTACATGTATAAATGAATGCAATGCATGAGAAGTACGTTAATAAAATCTCTTGAAACGTCATAAGACCATTATACCTCTGATTAATATCATGAAATGTTTACCGTGAAAATGGTAATAACAATTAAATTTGTTGATGGGACTCTAAAAATACGTGATCTATTTTTATGCTAGTTGATTAAGCTGATGATGCTATATGTATGAAGTTAGATACGAGATGCGAGCTAAAATAGAGTTATAATCAAACCGATAAGCTAGCCAATCATGGCCTCGGGCTGACTGATACAGGGTCTCGAGGTCGATCCCTGGGCTCAAGCTCGAGATAGTAAGTGTAATCGGGGAAGGGCTAACAGTTATAAAACAATCAGTGAAGGCTCTTTATGGCCAATGATAAGCAATAAATGAAGAACAAGTATTAAGATAATAACAAAGGCAACAATATCGAGATAGTATGTTAGAGAGAAAAGAGAATGTTCTTCTATATTTTGTGTAGAGTAATTGGAGCAACAGAACCTTACATAATGGCAGGGATCCCCTTTATATAGGATGGAAATCCTCGTAGAGTACAAAAATATACTAGTTACATAGGTATGGGGATGGGACGACTGACTAGCGCCCTGATTTGGGTTCAGAGTAGCCTGCCAGGCCGTGTCAGCCCTAGCTGCGTGCCTTGGGAACCTTCCATTTCTATAACTTATCATGATCAATGCTATCATGGGGTCGAGTATCATCGACCCTCGAGGAGAAATACTCGGCCACGGCCTCGAGCCTTTGAACCGGTTCCGCGTTTAACATTAACATTAGGTCGGGTGCCAACGAACCTCGAGGGATGCAACTTCGACCATGGCCGTGCAGCCTCGAGGCCTCAAGGTGATCTTCAGAGATGCTTTAATGATGGGAAATTGGACCCTCCGATTTCGCCGTATATAGATAGTCTCCGTATTTCTTAGAACGAAGTAATAGGAAACGATTATGAGCCTCCGTTTCGAGAGCATCATTGCCATGACATCATTTTATCAGAGCATTAAATGCCATGCCCTCAAAAAGAAAAGCGTGCAAGGGTTGCCGTCAATTGCGACTATCGAGAAGTCCGCGAACCGCTGCCAATTCGTCCCTTCCTCTTCCCGCACAACTCCTATAAACACACCAATTGTTTGATGACCTCCACTTTCTCAACTACTTTGAATTTTACAAAGCCAGGCCCATCGCTACCTGCGCCCTTTCTTCTTGCTTTCTCAGAGAAGTTTTACCATCATCATGGCTAGGACCTCCAAGACGGTTTCTCGGAAAGATGAGGCTGCCTCTTCATCTCGAAAATCTAAAGGGAAACCTAAAGCAATACCCACTTTGGAACAGTGCACTCCCTCCAAGCTTGATATGTCGAGGGACTTGACCATCGATACCACTTCATCCACACCGGGTCGATGTGAACACGTGTCCCGATACATTAGTGTCGTAACCAACATAGGGACGGTGAAGACAGAATGTCGATGGGACGAGGCAGTAGAGGTGGAGATTCCCAGCCCTGATGAAAATATAACAGACCACAAGGCCGGCTTCCTTCATGTGTATAATTATCCGTTCACATTGGATCCTGTTGACTCCTCTGAGTCCTCTTCCCCGGAGATAGATCCGGTTATCCTTGATTTTTGTGACAAGTATCAAGTGACGCTCGGTCAGATCTATCCTTCTTTTTGGAGGTTAGTCTTGATGCTCCGTCACTTTACTGACGGGGCTGTGGGCAAGACTTTCACCCTCAACCGTTTGATTAGTTTGTATAGCCCTCGATTTTATCGAGGTTTGATCAGGCTTGACCAACAATCTAAAAAATCATTTTTCTCGAGCACCGACAAGGGGAAGGATCGAGGGTGGATGAGTAGCTTCGTCCGGGTGAGGACCTCGGACATCATTCCGGCCGGGTGGATGCCTTTCCCGGAGAAGTGGAACACACAGCGTAAGCATTTTTCCCTTAGTCACATTTTGTGATTTTCTTTCCTTTCCCCCGGAATAATGACCTCTTGTGTTTTCTGCAGCCGCCGCTTGGTACTCGAGGCGGTTCCGGACTTGCCGGGGTGGATCGAAAGGTTGGACACCGCGTTCCCTTATCTTGTCAGGTCTTGGCCCGACATGGCCAGGGAGCGATGGGTGGCCAAGAATCATGGTAGAGCCTCCTTACCACTTATTGCTTAGATTTGCATTTCTCCCTGCATCCTTCGTGCTGACAAACTATGGTTACTGCGTTTGTTCAGGTCTTGGCGAGAATATGCAGATGAGGCTGTCCCTTGGCAACGAGATGGCGGTTTTGGAGTCTGCCAAGGGAAATAAGAGGAAGGGCAAGGAGGCTGCCGAAAATGATGGTGAGAGCGAATACCTTTTGGAGGAGATGCCAAGGTTGGACGTGGGTGCCCCGCATGTATTTCGACCAGAAGCCGCTGAATCGGGGACGGCCGGTTCAGGTCGGTCCCGCGTGGCGGGGACCCTCAAAGAGGGTCTTAATGTGGTTCCCAATCTAGAGGCCGGATAAGATGCAGCTTCTGATAGGGGGACTGTTTCCGCCCGTCCCGTAGGATCTAGGCTCGGAGCTTTGCGGGGGCAGGAGTTGCCCACCGAGGACCTCTATGATTTGTGTGATTTTTGTTCGAGCCTTCGATTCTCGTCAGGGGAGATAAGGGATGCTCAGGATGTAGACACTGCCTAAGCGGGGATTCCTCTCAAAGGGGGAGGCTCACTTGGCAATATCTTTGATGATGCTAGCGATAACGTTGGTCTCGATACTCCTGGCGCCGCTAAGGCGGCGGAAAGATTCCTCGATGCTGCGGGAGTCGGAAGCTTATTCAACCCGAGAGGAGAAAGAATCAGGCGAGCTCCGAGCTGCTTTGGAGAGAGCGCTCCAGGAAAAGGCTGATCTTGCTGAGCAGGTATTTCGTCTCGCACGGACCCGCGACCTTTGCTTCCAGTTTTTGACACAGATTGTCTTACCTTCCTTTTTGCAGGTCGAGAAAAATGACTCGCAGATTGGTCGACTGAATACGGAGATCCTCGAGCTGAGGAAATAAAACGAGGTGGTGACCTCGGAGTTGGCGTTGTCCCATGATCTTCTCAAGGGCGCTCGAAAGGAGATTGCTGCACTGGTTGTGGCCAAGTCCGAGATTGAAAGAAATGCTGCTACATATCTGAAGTACGCAGCCATGGCGCATCAAATAGCCCGTGACGTATCGATAGAGGCCGAGCAGAAACTGGCTCGGGCTATTGAACATGCCAGGGTGGAGGCGAGGAGAAAAACCTTGGAGGAGATCGAAGCCAGAGGAGTGGATCCATCAGTTGATCTGGTGGAGACCCGTGAGTTGGAGAAAAAGTTGGCGCTCCTGATCGCCCTAGATGAGGGTGAAGATAGCGGTGATGAAGTCTAGGCCTTATGTCACTTCGTTCTCTTTCTTCTTTCTTTTGTACGCGATCCTGGGGGAACGAATTTTGTAAAAGATGTCCCTTGTAAATACATTTTTGGCAATGCAAAAAGGGGTTTTTCTATTTTCAGCCTTTACGTTCTTTTTACCTTGTCGCTCTTGTGGAGTCAACCTTCGACTTTTGTCGTTAGCTCTTAGAAAATCGTACTCGGAGCGAACGAGACCCCTTAAATTGGGTCCTGTCCTGAAGTTAGATCGATGGCTTCTTCAGGGCCGGTGTTAGTGACATCGAGGAGCCCTCGAGGCCTCGCTACTTCTCGAATTTCGTGGGGTAGCAGCATTCGCACGATCTGGTAGAGGGACCCCGGGGTGATTTAGTCAGTACACTTCCCTAGGAGAGGGTGACGTTAACGCGGCCAGAATTAATTGGCCTTCTGGGTAGGCGAGCAGTCGCTGCTTTGCCCCTATATATTCATTCACTTGCCTCTCAAGTGGTGATTCTGCTACTTTGAGGGACTATTTCTTCAATAGATCCTGGCGCTTAACGCTAGTTCTCCCATTGATTCAACTCGAAATCTTCGCTCAAATCTATATCTCCCCTTCTTATTTTATTGTAGCTATGACTGCTGCACCGACGTCTGACCATTGAGGAGAAGGGAATTCTTCCTATGCTCCGCATTTGGTCGGTGATACACCGCCAATGTCTGGTGAGTGGGCCTCGAAATGCCTTACCTCGAGGGGAGGCATCACGCTGGGGAGGCCTCCCAATGTTCCAGGTCACCGGGAGCATGTATCGAGGTTCATCTCATCAGTGGGAGAGGAAGATCTAGAAATGATCAAAAAAGATTGTGCATGGGGAGAAGGTGTAGTACTGCAAGTACCTTCCTCAGAGACGAGCATCATGACCTATGTTGAGGGGTTTTTGAGCGTGTATACGCATACTTTTGCATCGGGTCCCCCCGATCGGGTCGTGCTTTATTTCTGTCATAGATATCGGGTTACCTTGGCGCAGGTTCACCCCTTACTTTGGGAAATAGTGAAGTTGATAAAATATTTCACCGACAAGGCCAAATTGAATTTACTCTCAATCATCTTGTGAGGTTATATCGGCCACTACGCTATCGGGGTTTGATCGCTCTGCAACGTCGATCCACCCGGGCTCCTGCCATTAACAGAGAAGAGGACGAGGACCGTGGATGGATGAGTCGTTCCGTTCGGGCTCGAACAACCGATATCATTCTTGGAGAGTTTCTGCCTTTTCCTAAGAAATGGAACTTCGCACGTAAGTGTCGCACCTGAAACCGAAGATCTTGGACAAGAAAAAGTGTGAAAGATAACTTGCGTTATATGATGAAACCAGCAAGAAAATAATCACTATTATTTTTAGCCCCACAGTGGGCGCCAAACTGTTTACCGTGAAAATGGTAATAACAATTAAATTTGTTGATGGGACTCTAAAATTACGTGATATATTTTTATGCTAGTTGTTTAAGCAGATGCTGCTATATGTATGAAGTTAGATACGAGATGCGAGCTAAAATAGAGCTATAATCAAACCGATGAGCTAGCCAATCGGGGCCTCGGGCTGACTGATACACGGTCTTGAGGTCGATCCCTGGGCTCGGGCTCGATCTATTAAGGGTAATCGGGGAAGGGCTAACAGTTGTAAAACAATCAGTGAAGGCTATTTATGGCCAATGATAAGCAATAAATGAAGAACAAGTATGAAGGTAATAACTAAGGCAACAATATCGAGATAGTATGTTGGAGAGAAAAGAGAATGTTCTTCTATATTTTGTGTAGAGTAATTGGAGCAATAGAACCTTACATAATGGCAGGGATTCCCTTTATATAGGAGGGAAATCCCCGTATAGTACAAAAATATACTAGTTACATAGGTATAGGGATGGGACGGCTGACTGACGCCCTGATTTGGGTTCAGTGTAGCCTGCCAGGCCATGTCAGCCCTAGCTGCGTGCCTTGGGAACCTTCCATTTCTATAACTTATCATGATCAATGCTATCATGGGGTCGAGTATCATTGACCCTCGAGGACAAATACTCGGCCACGGCCTCAAGCCTTCGAATCGGTTTCACGGCCAACATTAACATTAGGTCGGGTGCCAACGAACCTCGAGGGAGGGAACTTCGACCATGGCCTCGCAACCTCGAGGCCTCGAGGTGATCTTCAGAGATGCTTTAATGATGGGAAATTGGACCCTCCGATTTCGCCGTATACATGAAACTTTATCAACTTACATATTTTCTGAGACCTGTGAACAGATGATAGAATAATAAGATATATGAGAAGTCAAGAACATAGGCGCCTCTAATACTTCTATGAATAGAGTCATTTATGGAAGTTGTGCATTTACCTGTTTCGTTTGTATTGTATGGATCATGCAAAAGGAAAGAAGAGATAGCCTTAACATATCCGAGCCGATTCTCTTGACAATCCCTCTAACATACGTCAATTGTGACAACACGTCATGACGGATCGAAGTTGGGGAAAATCCGTATGATATTCTTGAAAAAGATTGCACCGTACTCCCCTTAAAATCGCAAAATCTTGTTGCTATTACGCAGTATAATTTCGGATAAAATAATTTGCTGAAGCAAAATCACGTAGATCTATCTCACTTTGTGAAAGATTTGTATGAAATCTTGTTTGAGACTTTCACCCGTTGCTTAGCAACACAAGTGTCTCAATTACATGATATAAGAAAATCTCTTACCTTGAAGACTTGTGGGCCCCACTTTTGGGGTTTATTTAATCCAAAAATTTCCCTACACATGCCACCTATTTATCAAGACCAATAAGTGACAATGACTTAAGGCCTTGCTGCCACGTTCTTGGCTTAATAAGCTTATCCAATAGCTTAATTAAGCTTATCTACAATTTCCTTAATTAACTTGTTAATCTCCCACTAACCAATTATTTATCAATTATCCATATGATTAAGAATTATCTCAATTACTTAAAATACTACTCACTTTTAACATACCTTATACACCTCACTATCATGGTCATGTGGTACCTTGTATGGTACTAGTCCATAAATATCGGGTATTATAGCTCGGACCGTATTTTATCTCAAAATGACAAACTTTAACGAAACTCATTTTCTTTGATTTTCTTACCCTCTCACCTTCACGAACTTGTTTGAAACAGCATAATACTTATAATCTCCAAATAATCTTGTCGTTGAACTTACGTCAATTATCTTATGACAGATTCAATGTACAATACTACAGGGTGTAACATCGTCGTAATATAATGCTGCGAAATGTAACATCGACGTAATACTGCAGGGCATAACATCATCTTAATATAATACTAGAGGCGTAACATCATCGTAATATAATACTGCGGGGCATAACATCGACGTAGTACTATGGGGCATAACATCATTCCCCCCTTTGGAACATTCATCCTCGAGTGTTGACTGATGCACTTATCATTCTAAAAACCCGTAGCTTTTGCAAATACTTTAATATTCTCCTTGCCATTTAGGAAACTTTTCTTTCAATAAATCCAAAGGCCAGGGCATTCCTCCCTTTAAGCCTCTTTCTCACAGCACGACTAGTTGTCGGAATCCTTCTAATCTCGTAACTGTTGCTACTTTCTATCATGCAGCCTGTACGACTCTAACTTTGTATGTTCGCTTATGTGACTCTTCTCTCCTCTTTTCTCTAGCTTTTAGCCAATATCCAGGCCTCACATTGTGAACATATACAAAATTATGTCAAGCTGTCCCTCTGGGCGTCTATAGGTATACCACATCTAAGTAGGCCATACTACCATAACTCTTACTTCGATTTATCGTTACCGAGGTCTGCTGCCAAACTTAAGGTTACTCTCGTTGTTTATCCTATATGTATAAATCTAAGTCCTTTAAAGCTTCTTCATTACTGTCCATCTCAAGACTGATGGCCTAATCTCATCTCGTACTTTGTAACTTTTATCCATCCATTGTTGATTCACCTCAATGTTGATCTACAATCTTCCATTGATAATTTGAAACTTCCTACTTGATACATTTCCACTAGGGCTTACGTTGTATCGTGGAACATTTGAAGTGATTTTCTTGATCCACCCGGGGGCGATACTGTACTTCTAAAATCCTATTGCATATCATAGTCATCCCAATGTGATTCACCTTACGTGGGTATTTTAATCCTGTACGACTCATGAAATCATTACTCAATCGAAGACCCAAACGTCATCCTTTATCTATCACAATTACACCCTTACTCTAGGGAAGCATTCCATCTCTCCTAAATGCTATTAGTCTTAGACTTCTTTGAGTTCATTCAGGCTATATTGAACTTTCTATAACTTAGAGAAACCATCAGCCCTCTTGTTTTCATGGCTTAATCCCGAGGACTTATCCATTCTTGTCACCTTCTCACTCGCCCTTTCTTATCCTTAATCCTGTCTTCCTAAAATCCTGTCGCTTTACCATACTTTAGCTTGGGACTTACACATATCTATTTATACTACTCGCAAACTTCCTTCAACTTGCTTGCACCATAGATTCCCTTATGTTATTCTGGAACATCAAGCAAGACATCACATTGTCTCTAACTCTTCTATACTCTCTTAACGAGACCTCTCGATACATAGAAACCATAGGCTGGAAATTATGCCACTGATGACGGTGCTATCATTCCTGGATACTGTATCCCAGTACTTCTAGCCTTGTATCCAAAGTATGGACTATTCACAACCTTTTGCATTTGAGCATCTCATACGTTGTTCACCTTTATCTTACTTTCCTTAAGTTTTGTATCATGTCTATCTCTCTCGTGACCTCCCTCCCACATAGGTATAATTCACATCCATAACTTGAAGATCTATCATAATACTTGCACCTCTGGTGAATACACTATCCGGTGGGAGATTCATACTTACTTCTTATGAGGCTGGTACTCTTTTAACTAGTTTTATCATAAAGTTGTTATAGGATATGGCTACTGTACTATCTCTCTTGTACCTCTGATATTAAGAGTGATCCTGCAATGTTCTAAATCATAATTTTCTATTATTTTCTAGGTCCAATAATCAGACTCCTGATTTACTTGGTTGACGTAACTCTTTAGTTTCCTCTCCCCCCTGATCAACCTTTATGTAGGTTTAAGCTATCTTTCAATCTGTGGCTCATGGTATTAGTTATTACTTTAGCCTTTCATGGACGCTATGGAATACCCGTGATACCATCATCTAACAATTCAATTCTTGATCTATGACTTGGACTCAATTCTTTCCTTTTAACTTATATCGGAGTTTTATATGGTTGTATGATTGTCAACATATATGCTGCATAGATAATACTCCGAAATCTTAACGTCATTCATAACGTAACTTATTCTGGATCATTGATCGAATAATTCCTTCCGTTCCTTCTCAGCTTCCTGTAAACGTAAGCTATTACTTTTCTTGGTTTTTCTGCCGCCTTATTATGTGCATACTTAGCTTATCTTAGTTCCCACGCATGCCGAAATTTTCATGCAACTCATATTGTCTCGAATATTACTTTTGACTTTACTTCCCGTTAGGTGCCACTTTCTTGTAGAGTGCATACAATGTTGTAGTGAGACTGTTTTTACATGACCATTTTTTTCTCCTTTGAGTTACCATGTTTAGCTTGAAGCCTTCTTCCTTATTTGCTCAGTTAGTCTTTCGTTGTAGTACTTAGAGAAGACCTTCCGACTCTTGTGAAACTGTGAGCTTATTACATCGTATACCCGATGCAATTCTTGATGTTCGTACTCACCTATAATTATTCGTAGTTCTTACCTCCACGCCCTTGTACTTGTAGGGTTTCTTCTGAACTGATATTTTGACTATCTTCCCAGCGGCAATTTCTTTTATTTCCATAACATTCATATGATAACTTTAACTACCCCAACCCATATTTGAATATTTCTCAAGGGTCCCGATGTCATATCTGCGAGACTAAATTCTCCATGTTGGGGTTCACTATGCGTTATATCTCAGGTAACCTTCGATAATATGGAACCTGGTGTCATGTATGGTCCCGACTATGTTTACATGCAAGATAATTTCTCCCCTCGTGGTTTCACTTTCCATGTTGAGGCCATGCAGCACCTGGGACGCAGGTACAGCCTGATCTTGTAGGCCGAGTTGTTTCACGACCCTCGATCTGATTATGTTCGCCGATCTACCTGGATCTACTAAAACACGTTTGACCTGAAAAGGTTACAGCGTTATATACGCATGTAAAACCTGATCTTCTGCTTCTTTGTCGTAAAATGACAGAGCGTCCTCGGGCACATAGCTCCGATTCCGTTGTTCCTTTGTGATAGATATTTTAGTACGTTTAAATGTAGGCCCTGTGGGACGTCTGCTCCACCACTGATCATATGAATGATGTGCTGAGGTTCTTCGGGTTCATTCTTCCTGTTTGCATCTCTTTCTCGGAAATGGTTCTTTGCCCGGTCACTGAGAAATTCACGAAGGTGACCCTCATTGTGTCATGACCTAAACTGATGGGCCGCGACAGGCAGCTGGTACCTTACTCAAACGAGTGCCAACAAAACGTATCTTTTCATGTCATACTATCATAGATAACTGAGCCGGAAGGCTGCCATGAGATAAGTAAGATACAGCATGTAATACCAACTTATGCATAAGACATAAGGGCCTATAAGACCAAAATAACCACTCGTATACTGAACCTAGGCCGACAAGGCCATACAATCTTTTACGTACATGACATCTTTCTACAAGCCTCTAAGAATACATAATTTTCAAAAAGGTTGGGACAGAGTCCCGCCATAAGACAATACACGTCTAAATCATACTAACCAAACGAGCAACTCCGAAGCAAATGCAGTGCACCAATATCTTCCGCTGAGCTGATAGCCTACCTGGAGGGCTCTCGATCTGTCTATCAGGACCTGCAGGCATGAAACATAGTATCCCTAGGCAAAAGGGACGTCAGTACAAATATTGTACCGAGTATGTAAGGCACATAAATAAGTACATAGCAGACATGGAAGAAATATAGAGTAAATGACTCAAACCTGTAAGTCTGGATAACTTTGTAAATCATTAAATAATTATAGTGCCATGCATATGCGTATGAATGTCATGTCGTGCATAGGTACATGTTTCATAACATCATCAGGACTCTGAGGGCATCCCATCATATCATATCGGCCACGTAGGCAAAATCATCAACGTATACTAGTTGATCAGGTGGTGGTGCGTATATAACGCTGTAACCTTTTCCCTTATCCCATTGTTTACCGTGAAAATGGTAATAACAATTAAATTTTTTGATGGGTCTCTAAAAATACGTGATCTGTTTTTATGCTAGTTGTAAAGCAGTTGATGCTATGTGTATGAAGTTTAAGGACGAAATGCGAGCTAAAATAGAGTTATAATCGAATCGATGAGTTAGCTGTTCAGGGCCTCGAGCTAGTCGGTTTGGGGCCTCGAGGTCGATTCCCGGGCTCGGGTTCGAGTTATTAGGGGCAGTCGGGGAAGGGCTAACAGTCGTGATATAACTAAAGGAGGTTCTTTATGGACAATGATAAGCAATAAATGAAGAACAAGTATTAAGATAATAAGTAAGAGCAACAATATCGAGAGAGTATGTTAGAGAAAAAAGAGAGAGAGTTATCATATATTTCGTGTAGAATAGTTGGAGCAACAACAGTTGGTTACAAAGTGGTAAGGATCCCCTTTATACAGGTGTGGAAACCTGACATAGTACAAAAGCATTAATTACAAAGATAAGGGGGATGGGACAACTAGATGACACTAGGCTCTGCCAGTTCTAGCTGCACACCTTGGGAACTCCCCATCCCCGGCATCGTCATTAGGTCGGGCTTCAGTGGACTTTGAGGGGGAGAACTCGACCGCAACCTCACAGCCTCAAGGTCTCGAGATGATTTCATGAAAATGATTGGGCCCTCTGATTTCCCCGTATACAGATAGTCTCTGCGTTTCCTAGAAAGAAGTCATTGGAAACGATTTTGAACTGTCGTTCCAAGGACATCATTGCCCTGACGTCAACCTATAAGAGCATTAAATGCCATGCCCCAGAAATCCGTGCAAGTGTCACAGTCAAATGCGATTATCGAGGAACCCATGAACCGCTATCGGCTCGTCCTTTTCGCTGCCCAAGTGGTTCCTATAAATACATCGACTGTTTGATAATCCTTATTTTCACAGCGTCTTCAAATTCACGAGTCTAGACCCATCTTCTTCTACACTCTTCCATCTTGCTTTCTTAGAGAAAATTTTACCATTGATATGGCTAGCACTTCCAGAATGTTTCCTCGGCGGAACGAAGTTGCATCTTCATCTTGATCGTCTAAAGGGAAAGCCAAAGCGATACTTACCTTGGAACAGTACACTCCCTCCAAGCTTGTTATGTCAAAAGGCTTTACCATCGATACCACTTCATCCACACCGGGCCGATGTGAACATGTGTCCCGATACATTAGTGTCGTGACCGACATAGGACCGGTGAGAACAGACTGCAGATGGAACGAGGCAGTGGAGGTAGAGATTTCCGGTCCTGATGAAAATATAACGGACTACAAGGCCAACTTCCTTCACGTGTATAACTACTCGTTCACCTTGGGTCCTGCTGATTCTTTTGAATCCTCTCCCCCGAAGATAGATCCGGTTATCCTTGATTTTTGTGACAAATATCAAATGACGCTCGGTCAGATCGATCCTTCTTTATGGAGGATAGTATTGATGCTCTGACTTTTTACCGAAGGGGTTGCAGGTGAGACTTTTACCCTCAACCACTTGATTAGGTTGTACAGCCCTCGATTTTATCGAGGTTTGATCAGGCTTCACAAACGATCTAAAAAATCATTTTTCTCGAGCATTGACGAGGGAAGGATCGAGGGTGGATGAGCAGGTTCGTCCGGGGAAAGACCTCGGACATCATCCCGGCCCGGAGGATGCCTTTTCTGGAGAAATGGAACACACATGGTAAGCGGTTTTCCCTTAACCATGTTTTATAAATAATATATACATACATACACATATATATATATATATATGTGTGTGTGTGTGTGTGTGTGTGTGTGTGTGTGTGTGTATGTGTATATGTATATGGATCGGGCTGCCACGCCGGAGCGATATGTCGGGTTGGGCTGCATGCCGCAGCGGTATAGCACTTGGGTTGTAGGAGCCCCTCCGGAGTCTGCACACCCCCAGTGAGCGCAGTCGACTATATATATGGACCGGGCTGCACGCCGCAGCGATATATGGATCGGGCTGCACGCCGCAGCGGTTACTATATGGTACCTATTGAGTGTGAGCGCTGAGTGTGACCGCTGATCGGTAAGAGTTGAGTCACGAGTGACTAAGATGCTTGCCCGAGGGACTATATATAGACATATACATGTACAGGAGTGATGTTTGCCTGAGGGGCTAGTTATGAATTTACCGTTTTCACTCCTCTTTTAAGTGACTTTTCATTGAACATGGTGATTTAATTACGGCTTTCACTCATCTTTAGACCGAGCCTCTATTGAAAATGTTGAACAAATATTTTAAATAATCTCTCATTTAAACTGAAGTTTTTAAGCTACGAAAAGAATTGTGTATTTGTGCCCGAGGAGCGGATTTTTTGTGCGTATCTGCACTAGTTGTTCTGCATTCATTTGCGCAACTGTTGAAAAAGTCATGTTCAAAAGAGTTTAAACTGAGCTAAGATGTTTTAAAGGATTTTACAGCATCATTGCTTTCTTACTGGTTTTGAAACTGCTTCTATACAGCATGTTGATGATCTTTTCGTGATTTCTTACCACTCAATCTTTATTTATGACTATTACTCACTGAGTTGGAAGTATTCATTTTACTTCCTGCACCTTGTGTGCAGATTCAGGTATTTTCTAAGCTTGGTGGCAGTTGTCAGTGGAGTTAGCAAGGTAGCTGCCGGCGTTCGCAGCACTGCTTTCTCTCTCTCTTCATTCTATTAGATTGTACTGAGTACATTTCGGACTTTGTCAGTTGTATTTAGACTTAGTAGATGCTCATGACTAGTGACACCCCGGTTTGGGCTGTGTTTGGGTTGTACTTCCGCCTTGTTATGATATTATCCGCTGTTTAGCATTATTAAATCATGTTTTAGCCTGTTGTATTGCTGTTTAGATGTCTAACTTCGAATTGGAAATGTGTCGGCTGGCCTTGTCTTCACGAGAGGCGNACGGTTTACCTTACCTATGTTTATTAATAATATATACATACATACACATATATATATATATATATGTGTGTGTGTGTGTGTGTGTGTGTGTGTGTGTGTGTGTATGTGTATATATATATTTTATATAATGACCTCTTTGCGTTTCCTGTAGCCGCTGCTTGGTACCCCGAGGCGGTTTCGAATTTGCCGGGGTGGATCAAACGGTTGGACACCGCGTTCCCGTATCTTGTTCGGTCTTGAACCGATCGACCTGGACAAGGAGTGATGGGTGGCAAAGACTTATGGTAGAGTTCCCTTACCGCCTATGACTTAGATTTGCATTTCTCCCGCGCCCTTTGCGTTGACAAATTACGGTTACCGCGCTTGTGCAAGCTTGGCGAGAATATGAAAATGAAGGTCGCCCCTTGGCGTTAAAATGGAGGCTTCGGAGCCCAGCAAGGGCAAGAAGAGGAAGGGTGAGGCGGCTACTGATCCTTCTGTTGCAAAGAAACCCAGGTCACTCGAGCATCAAGCCGCTACTAGGACCTCGGCTACAACTTCAGCGACAAATCCCGGTACTGAGGATAAGGATGATGCTGAGTGCCAGTTGGCACGTAGATCGAGGTCAAGCATGGGAGCCTCGCGAGTGTCTCGATCGGAGGCTGCTGAATCTGGAACGGCCGACTCAGGTCAGACCCGTAGACCGGAGACCCTCAAGGGTTGTGTTAATGTGGTCTCGGATCCCATGACCGGGTTTGTCTCAGCTTCCGCTGGGGGGCCGTTTCCATTGGTCCTGAAGGGTCGGGGCCCGGAGCTTTTCAGGAGCAGGGGTTGCCCCTTGGAGAAATCGGTGACATAGATAATTTCATTTCATGCTTTCAAGTCTCGTTAGGGGAACTGAGGGATGCTCAAGATACGAACGCCGCCAAAGAGGGGATTCTTCTCTAAGGGGGAGGCTCACTTGCCAATATTTTTTACGGTGTTATTGATAACGTCGGTCTCGACGTTCCTGGCACCGTCAAGGTGGCGGAGAGATTCCTCTAGCAGGTGATAGCTATCTTTCGTATATTTCTTTTGGTCTCGGGCATTATTCCTCGTTTTTCTAACTTTTCTGCTATGCTGTAATGCAAGGATATGTATGATCATGCCCTCTCTCGGCTCCACGAGGAGCTTTTATACCGTGAAAAGGAGTGTAAGAAGCTTACCTCGATGTTGCGGGAGTTGAAGGCTCACTCTGTCCCAGGAGAGAAAAAATCAGGAGAGCTTCAGGCTGCTTTGGAGAGAGCGTTCCGGGAAAAGGCTGATCTCGTTGCATAGGTATTTTGCCCCGCTCGTACTTGAACTTTGCCCCCATATTTCGACACAGATTGTCTTACCTTTCTTTTGCAGTTCAAGCAAAAAGACTCGCAGATTAGTCGACTGAACGCGGAGATCCTCGGGCTGAGGAAACAAAGCGAGGTAGCGACTGCGGAGTTGGCGTCATCCCATGATCTTCTCAAGGATGCTCGCAAGGAGATTGTCGCTTTGATCGCGGCCAAGTCCGAGATTGAAAGAAATGTTGCTACTTATCTGGAGGACGCAGCCATGGCACATCAAATAGCTCGTGACATATCGGTAGCAGCCGAGCAGAAACTAGGTCAGGCTATTAAACATGCTAGGGCGGAGGCGATAAGGGAAACCCTGGAGGAGATAGAGGCCAGGGGCGTCGATCTATCAGTCGATCTTGAGGAGGCTCGTGAGTCGGAGAGGGAGTTGGCGCTCTTGATTGCCCCAGACGAGGACGAAGATAGTGGCGATGAAGAGTAAGGCCTCATGCTGCTTTGCTTTCTTTCTTTTTTCTCTTTTGTATGCAATCCCGGGGAATGAATTTTGTAAAGGTGTCTTTTGTAGATATGTTTTTGGAAGTGCAAAAAGGGGTTTTTCTGTTCTTTCGCTCTTACGTAGTTAACCTTCGACTTTTGACGCTAGCCTTCCAAAAGTCATACTTGGAGCGACCGGGACCTCTAAATCGGGTCCTGCCCCGAAGTTAGATCGATGACTTCTACTGGGCTGGTGCCAGGGATATCGATGAGCCCCCAAGGCCTCGCTACTTCTCGAATTTCGCGAGGTAGTAGCATTCGCACAATCTGGTAAAGGGACCCCGGGGCTATCCTGCTAGTAAATATCCCTAGGAGAGGGTGACGTTAACGCCGCCAAAATTAATTGGCCTTCTAGGCAGACGGGCAGTTGGTGATTTAGCCCTATATATTCATTCACTTGCCTCTCCAGTGACGATTCTGCTGCTTTGAGGGACTTTCTCCCACAGAACCTGGCGTTTTGTGCTAGTTCTTCCATTGTTTCAACTCAAAATCTTCGCCCAAATCTGTATCTTTCTCTACTTATTCTATCGTAACCATGACTGCTACGTCGACATCCGACCACCAAAGAGAGGGGAACCCCTTATACGCTCCTCATTCGATCGGTGGCACACCGCCGGTGCCCGATGAGCGGGCTTCAAGGTGCCTTGCCTCGGAGAGAGCCATCACGATGGCGAGGCCTCCCAATGTTCCAGGTCACCGGGAGCATGTGTCGAGGATTATCTCATCAGTGGGAGAGGAAAATCTCGAAATGATCAGAAAGGGTTGCGGATGGGGAGAAGGTGTGGTATTACAAGTACCTTCTTCCGAGGAGAGCATCATGACCTATGTCGAGGGGTTTTTGAGCATATACACGCATGTTTTTGCGTTGGGTCCCCCGGATCGGGTCGTGCTTGATTTTTGTCGGGGATATCAGGTTACCTTGGCGCAAGCTCACCCCTTCCCTTAGTAAATAGTGCAGATGATAAGATTTTTCGCTGAAAAGGCTAGGATCGAGTTTACCCTCAGCCACCTTGTGAGGTTATATCAGCCACTGCGCTATTGGCGTTTGATTGCAATGCAACGTCGATCCACCTAAGCTCCTGAGTTCGAACGATCGATATTATTCCTAGAGATTTTATCCCTTTTCCTGAGTAATGGAACTTCACACATAAGTATCTCACCTGGATTTTCATTGTTTTGACTGGAGGAGCGCTCCGTAATGATATCTTTTCGTTCCATTTTTGTAGTAACTCTTTGGTTGCCGAACGAGGTCCATGATTTGGCTAAGTGGTCTTGTAAGCTGGCAGCTTGCGATTTATGACAAGCGCCGGTGGCGAGATCTATCCACTTAGCCACTGGCGCCCTCCGGGAGAGGAAGAGAGGTTGCCGACCTCGAGCTCGAGGATCGATGAAAAACGGAAAGGGCCCCAGGGTGCGAAGGGGCTTTCAGTGGGGCGACTCCTTCTCAGCGGTAAAAAGAGGCGATCCGACTGTTCGGCTATCTTCGGAGAATAGTAAGCCATCGGATATTTTCTCAGCTTTTGGTGAGGCTCAGCAGCTCGGCCTCATGGTATGTTTTGGTGACCATCGCAAGATTATTCCGGTCCCGCGCTCTTCCTCTTTCATTTAATTTTTTTTGAAGGCCTTTGACATGCTCAAATCTGAGTTGCTTCGCTGTGAGGCCCCGCTGTGGGAGGTTTTGGATAGGGAAAAATACGTTAAACTTATTTGCACGGAAAAAGAAAACGAGCTGCTTTCCCTGCATCGTGAGGTGGATCAGAGCCGGAGCCGCGAGAGCTGCCTCAAAAGACAGCTATCCTGCATTTCAAGATGGCCGGCACTCCCCTTTTCATCTTTGCGGATTAATGTTTCGATATTTTAGTTGGAGAGCAAGACGAAGGAGCTGGGACAGCTTTGGGGCGAAGTTGGTCGAGCCAAACGTGAGTTTAGCGAGTTGCAGGCGCATGTAGATACCTGTGTTGTGGCCAAAGAGAGTGCTCTAGCCATGGTTTCTGCTCTAGAGGTGCAAATCCGGAATGTTCGTGCGAATGAGTCCGCACGAGCGAACATGATTGCGAGGCTCTCGTCCGAGCTCTCGAAGGCGAAGGATGAAGTGGTGAATGTCCGGGCCGAGGTCGTGATGAGCAGCATCAGGGCGGACGAGAAAGCGGAGGCCTAATCGATGAGTGTAGATATTGCTAAAGCTGAACTGAAGAGAGCCCTCGATCGTGCGAGCAGTAGCAAGGAGTATGCGAAATGCAAATGTCGGAGGGAAACTCTCGAGGAGATTCATGCCAGGGGTTTTGATCTCTCGGAAGAGATCGAGCAAGCCAAGGGGGAGGAATATGATGCCATGTTCCTCATGTCCGATGCTGAAGATGGCGAGAAAGGGGCCACCAGGCCATAGTCCTCGAGGAAAGGGCCACCGGACCAGGGTGTTTGGCAGAATGATCTTAATGTCATTGCCAATTTGTTTGTCAAGTACTATGAGGATCTTCTTGGGCAGAAAGCTAGTTCTAGAGTTAGTGCATTCCTTAGTTTCCTCCATCAAGGAACACTATTATCTGAGGGTCATCAAAAAGAATTATTGAGTCCTTATAGCGATAAGGATGTCAAGACAACTCTCTTTCAGGTTGAAAGCAATAAAAGCTAGGACCTGATTGATTTATTAGTGGTTTCTTCAAGTCTACCTGGAGAATTGTGGGGGAAGACATCTCAAAGGCCATTCTACAATTCTTCCAGAATGGTATGCTATTAAAATAGTTGAACACTACTAATTTTTCTCTGATTCCTAAGGTTGATGATCCCGAATATGCCTCACAGTTCTGACCAAGCTCATGCTGCAATGTGTTGTATAAAATCATTTCAAAGATGATTTGTGTCAGGTTGAATAAGGTGATTAGTGTTATAGTGGCAGAAAACCAAGCAGCATTTGTACATGGAAGGTCATTTATAACGACCCGATCGATCGTTTTAAGCTCTGCATGTCATTCGGTGGTTTGAGGCCTTGAGTAACTTCACTTCATGTTTTATGACTTATTGATGTGGCCGGTCATGATTTTTGGGAAGTTCAAAGTTGATTTGGAAGATAATTCTCAATTCGGAAGTTTTAAGTTGGAAGAGTTGACCAAGGTTTTAATTTTGAGCAAACAACCTCGAAATCATGATTTGAAGGTTTTAATAGGTTTATATGATGATTTTGGACTTAGGAGTATATTCGGGCTGGGTATCGGGTGGCCCGGGAGCATTTCGACACTTATTTCCTAAGTTTTGTTTAAGTGGACTTTGGCGTTGTAGAGGACCGTTTGCGATTACGAACCTTGGAATAGGTTTGTATTGTGATTTATGACTTGTGCATAAAATTTGGCATCATTTCGATTTGTCTAAGTATGTTTCGACGTGCTCGAAGTTGGATGAAATGAGTTTGAAGCTTAGAAGTTGATTAATGAGGTTCGGAGGCGCGATTCTTGATTTTGGTGCTTTTTTATGTGTTCCGAGGCTTTGAGTAAGTACTCAATATATTTATGGACTTGTCGGTGCATTGGGACGGGGTCCCGGGTTGCTCGGGTGTGTTTCTGACCACTCGGACATGTTTGAACTTGGCTGAGATTTGTCGGTGTGCTGGTGTGCTTTGCGATCGCCAAGGTAGTCCCGCAATCGCGAAGAAGGCTGAGTGCCCCTATTTATCACTTTGCGAATGCGAGGAGGCTCACGCGAACGTGGAGAAGGACTTGGTCCTCCTTCGCGAACGCATAGGCTTGATTGCAAACGCGAAGAAGGCTGGGAGGGGGGTGGCTGTGAGGCTGAAGGCCTTCATGAACGTGAGGTATGAAATGCGAATGCGAAGGGCAGGGTCAAATGAGCATCGCGAACGCGATCATGGGGGTCACGAACACGAAGGGTTGGTGGGCAGCTTGGAGGAGTTGGCCTTCGCGATCGCGAAGAAGAACGGGCCTGAGCATATTTGATTTTAATACAAGATTCTGCTCATTTCCTTTCATTTTCACTTGGTTGGGCGATTTTATTGGAGCTCTTGGAAGGGGTATTTTCATCATCTATCATGAGGTAAGTTATTTTCACTTGTTGTAAGATAAATACATGAGCTATATATGGATTTTAACATGAAAATTTGTAGAAATTGTGGGACTTGGAAGAAATCTAGAATTTGGTATTTTTGGATTTTAACCACGAAATTGGACATGGGATTAGGAAAAAATTATATATATGAGTTTGTGGTGTTATGAGTATTGTTTATCTTCGAAATCTTTCAGAATCCGGGCACGTGGGCCCGGGGGTTGACTTTGCTGACTTTTCGAGCTGAGTTGAGGATCATTATAAATTGTTAAATTATAAGCATTAGAGTATATTTTTATTGATTTGCACGTTATTTGACTAGTTTCAGACTGATGCGCATGAATTTGAGGTGTTCTAGAGGCGTTGGAGCTGGTTATGGAATTTCGGAGTGAGGTAAGTCTCCTGTCTAATTCTGTGAGGGAGAAACTATACCATAGGTGTTCAAATTGTTATGTGCTACTAATTGCGGGTGCTACGTACACATGAGGTGACAAGAGTCCATCCGTAGCTAAAATTCATGTTATGTCCGGGTAGAAGTAGGCCTTTATTATGCTATTACTTGCACTATTTGAACTCAATTTGCTAGTTTAAAATTGCTTGAATTAATAAGTAAAAATTTGATTAAAGATTATGTTACATTGAGCTTCATTACCTAGAGATTTGGCGGATTGTTAATCATTGATGGGAATTTATATTCTTTTATGGGCTTACCTTGAAGTTGTAAATACAAAATTTGCAAATTCGAAGAGTTTTCCTATTCTTGTGAATGGGGCCGAATGCCTCGACATATATATATATATATATATATATATATATATATATATATATATATATATATATATATATATATATATATATATATATATTATGTGATGCATTCATGGATCGGGCCGTATGACCTCGGCAGTGTATGTACACGAATACTATGAATCGGGCCGTACGACCTCGGCGTAAGTCGTGCGTGTTGTCGCTCGGAGTCCGATTATATTTGATATATCTCCCATGACTTGAGAATTCATAACTACATGTTGGCCCTTACTTGTTGAGATTAGCACGTGATATTCTGGGACTTTTAAATCGTTATTTTGTTAAAGGATCATTTAATTATTGCCTCTTACTCCATTATTTATATTGTATTTCATGCCTACATGATATTCTTGTATATTTTATTTATTGGACCACTAGTAAGTGTCGATATGGACCCCTCGTCACTACTTTTTCGGGGTTAGCCTAGATACTTTGGGTATGCGCTGATATACATACTCATGCTACACTTCTACACTAAATGTGTAAGGATCTGACAGGTTCTTTGATGGTCATCTTGGCATGTAAGCACAATTGTTGAGGGGACTTTAGGGTGAGCTGTATTCTATGCTATGCACCGCAGTACTCCTTAGTAAATGCTCATGCACTTGCGACACCGGGTCTTGTGATACTCTAGTGGTTGTTTATGGTTCGACTTGATATTGTCACATTTTATTTTATATCTCACTAATATTTAAGTATTCATGATTGTAAATGCATTGCATTCCTTACTTAATAAAACCTATGATTTCAAAAATAATAAAATGGATAATTAAGTTGGTAGATCAGCGTTGGCTTGCCTATCGCCGATGTGGGCGCCATCACAACCTATTGTTGGGAATTGGTTGTGACATTATTGGTCCACAATATTCTAATTTGCCATGATCTATTAAGGCATTATAATAGAAAAGCCCCCCCTAGATGTTTAATGAAACTTTAGAAAGGCCTATGATATGGTCAGTTGGAGATCTTGTAAGAGGTTTTACTGGGATACAGGTTCCCTCTTGAGTTTGTGCAACTGGTTATGACTTGTGTGACTTCTCCTTACTTAATAGTTTAGGTAAATGGAGAATGTCATGGGTTTTTTTACTAGTAAATGGGGACTGAGGCAAGGAGACCCTATGTCACCCCTCCTATTTTGTATTGGTCATGGAGTATTTGACAAGACTACTGAAATCTATGAGTGCTTTACCAGACATTAGATTTCACCCTATGTGAAAGCATCATCAACTTACACATTTGGTGTTTGTAGATGACCTTATGATTTTTTCACAAAGCAGACATAAAATCAGTTAAAAGGGTCATGGAAGCTCCGAATCACATAGCCTCTTCGTAGCACGGGTGGATGAACCCACCAAAGAGGCACTTTTATAGTAAACAGGTTTTTCACAAGGTCACTTCCCCATGATATATCTTGGACTGCCTCTTTCCCTAAAGAAATGGAACAAGATGGATTGCAATATTCTGGTTGATAAGATTACAAGTAAATTCAACATTGGTTACTCTAGGAAGCTTTCCTATGCAGATCGACTACAAGTTTTGATTGCTGTTTTATTCTCTATCAACAAAAAGCTTTCCTATGCAGATCGACTACAAGTTTTTATCTTGCCTCGGAGTGATATGAAAGAAATTAATAGGAGATTTAAAGACTATCTTTCGGGGGGGGGGGGAGGAAATGAAGAGAAGAGGAAGATCAATCTAGTGGCCTGGGCTTCTATATGTTTGCCTAAGAGCAATTAAGGTCTTAGTATAAAGAGATGCAGGAACTGGAATTTAGCGTCCGTTGGCAAATTGTAGTGACAACTAGAGGAGAATAAAGACTCGCTATGGGTGAAATGAGTCTATGGGATCTTTATAAAGCAAGCTCTATGAGAACACAAGCCCTCTCGAGATTGCAGTTGGTACTGGAAGAAGTTAAACTCTATAAAGGATACCATGAGACCATGGCACTCCTAGGGGAGGTATGCCTTAACAACTAGAGGGGAAAAATCTATCACCAAGAGCTATATGGCCCTTGCGGGGTCCATGTGAAGCTGGATATTGCTACATTGATATGGAACAATGTTACTCAACCCGAGGGGGGACGTTTATTTCCTGCTTTGTTCTTGTGTATATAGCTTTCACAGTATGTTGTAAACGGAGCTTGTATTTTATCACCTGTATGTATGGGGGGGGGGGGGAGGAACCCCGCAATTTGTGTCCTCTGTGTTCCTGTTTTGTCAAGATTTTAACCAGGTCAATTCGGCCTTTGAGCTAGTAGGAACCTTTAGATTCTTGATGCGGCCCTGAGGCTCGTTAGGCTGGCGGCGATGGCTCTTACGCTTTGCCCTGGGCATTTGTTTTTTAACTATTTTGGGTTCTATCTCCGAATCGGGTCACGACTCGAGCTCAATTGACTTTAATATTTTTGGATGAGCTGGCGACAATGGCTCTTACACTTTGGGCTGATGTGGCCTTTTATGCAAGCTGGCGATAATGGCTCTTACGCTTTGGGCCGATGTGGCCTTTAATGTAAGCTGGCGACAATTGCTCTTACGCTTTGGGCCGATGCGGCATTTTAAGTAGGCTTTATTTTCCTCTCGTTAAGGACTTTTGAAATGATTTTGCCTGACCCGTCGTCGGTTCGGGAAGAACCTCAATTTCAAGTCGTTTGCGGCGATGTTTGAGCACCTCGGGAGGTTCGGCTCGTAGGCTGAGTAGCTCGAAGCCTTGTGATTTGGAGCTGACATGGTCGAAGCTCTTTTTCCTGTCGAGGGTAGCCTGTTTAACCGGTTCTTTTCGAAGTAGATTCGAAGTAATGGCCTATGATTTTGTAGTGACAGTCGGGCATCCCCGAGTCGCGTTAGTTTGGCTGTTACAGCCGTATGACCATAGTCATTTGTGTTTATCCAGAGCTATTTTTGGTCCCGAGTGTAGTAGTTTAGGATTCTATATCGAGGGTATGCCTTTTTAGGAATCTTACAAATGCGATATATAGCCTAAACTTCGGGATCGAGTTTATGCCTGTAGTAAGGTCTTGTAAAATTTTCATGCCTTTGAGGTCTTACAGTCTGTTGATACTTGGTACAAGTTTGATTCATGTCTTGCTTGAGGTCTTACAGTTTGTTGATGTTGCCTTATGTAGGTCATACGAGACCGAGTCTGCCCGCTCAGGGTCTGATGGCCTCGAGTTTTTTACTGAATGGCAATTGGCGACAGTCTCCGAGTCATCGAGTTCGTTTTAGCTCGAGAGCCGTTACTCCTGAGCTCGGAATTGCCTTATTGAAGGCTTACGATTTTGGAGATTCCGACCTTGAGGTCATGCATTTTCTGAGCTTGTGATTCCAGTCTCCGAGTGTTCGGGACATTATTCTCTTTTGGAGATGTTTTGTGATTTCTGTGTTGCCTCGTTGAGGGCTTATGAGTTTGGAGTTCCATCCCTGAGGTCATACGGGTTTCGGATCATTGACGCCAGTCTCCGAGTATTCGAGGCATTCTCGATGGAGTAACTTTTATTGTGAAAATGTTGAGTTTCCTTTGGAGTATGAGATGCTTTGACAAAAGATATTCTTTGATTAAATGGCACAAGTTCATATCGTTTTGTTGGTCGTGGGACCGACTATATAGGCACGGTTCGTTCGACTGTTTGGCCCGATACATCATTTTACTGTTGGGACCCTGGGGGGATGCCCTCCAGTATCCGGGGTTGACTGCAAAGGGATCGTCGGATACTTGTTGAGTCTTCCTTAGGTAGCGCGTGGACTTTGCCTCGTCAAAAACCTTGCCGAAAAACCCTCTTTGGGATAAAAACTCGGCCGAAGGAAAACAGTGCAACGGACGCTTCGAAACTTAAGGTCTTCGAGCTGGATCAGCATCTCAACTGCTTTGGTCAGTGGCCTGCGCAAAAGTTATCGTAAAATAAAAAATAGAAAAACGGGAGATGATTATACCTCAATAGCGATGGCGCTTTTAGGTTCGGGCGTTTGTTTGGTGGATGCGATGTGGTCCTTTATTTGAATATAGCCGAGGGCGTGTCTTTAAAAGATCGTGTGGATGATATGTTGTGGTTCGTCCGCTTTGTTCTTTCTGGCTGTTTCTCTTTGTCGGGACTGGTTTTTAGCTTGGTTGCCGAGGAATTCCCGAAGGTGACCGTTCTCGAGTTGCCGGGCCACTTCCTCCCGGAGTTGCCGGCAATCATTGGTCCTGTGTCCGTGCGTGTTGTAAAACTCGCATACTAAGTTATAGTTTCTTTGTGAAGGATCCGACCGTACAGGCTTGGGCCATTTGGCGTCCCCGATTTTGCTGATGGCGAACGCGATGTCCGACACATCATCATTGAAGTTGTATTCTGATAAGCGAGGTGCCTCAGTTGGCCCCGCGTTTCTATCGAATTCGGTTATGTCGATGAGCCCCCGAGGGTTTTGTCCTCGGTTCACCAATCGATCGTTACGAGGTGGGTTGCGTCTCGGGGCATTCCTCCTATCTTCGGGGTATGGCTGATACCTTTCTCTGTTTGGTTTTGGGTCCTTTGCTAAGAGCCTGCTTGGGTATACTGAGCCCGAAGGGGCTCCTAATTGATCATCCTCGGCCCTGATCTTTGACTGATATCGGTTGTGGACGTCCGACCAGGTTACGGCAGGATACTCGATCAGATTCTCTTTCAGCTGCCTTGAGGCCACTGAGCTCGGCTCGTTCAGGCCTTGAGTGAATGCCTGTACCGCCCAATCGTTAGAGACCGGGGGTAGTTCCATTAGTTCCATTTTGAAGCGAGACACGAACACTCGCAACATTTCATTCTCCCTCTGCCTGATCTTGAATACGTCAGACTTCCTCGTTGCTACTTTGATGGCACTGGCGTGTGCCTTTATGAAGGATTCTGCCAGCATGGCAAATGAGTCTACGGAGTTGGGAGCTAAGTTGTGGTACCACATCATGTCCCCCTGCAAGAGCGTTTCCCCAAACATCTTCAGTAGGACGGACTCGATCTCGTCGTCTTTTATGTCGTTGCCCTTTATTGCGCACGTATAGGCGGTAACGTGCTTGTTGGGGTCTGAGGTCCCGTTGTATTTTGGGAGTTCCGGCATTCTGAACTTCTTTGGAATGGGTTTCGGAGCTGCTTCCTCTGGGAACGGCCGCTGCACGAACTTCCTCGAGTCTAAGCCATTCGGGACCGAGGGCGCGCCCGGGATTTGGTCGACCCTGGAGTTGTAGGTTTCGACCTTCTTGTCATTGGCTGCTATCATTTTCTTGCCCGACTCGATCCTTCTAGTGATATCCTCGAGCATTTTTACGATAGCAAGGTCGGCTATCAAACCATTATTGCTTGATCTCTTCGGTACCTGTTCAGCCGGGGGAGTTGTTCCCGGTGTTACGGTGCTGGGAGTTTTTGGGTGGCTTTGCAGCTGAGCAATAGCGAGCTGTTGTGCCTGCAAAATTTCAAAAATAACATGAATGCTAACTTCCCATTCTTCCCGAGCTGGGGTTTATTGGGCTTCCTGTTAGTCGCCTTGTTGTATGCTCCTGTCGATGCGTGAGGTTTCGTCGATCTGCTATGCGTCGCGCGAGCCCGCGTCTGCTGGAATCGATCAGGGTGCATTCTCAAGGTTCCGTGGTGGCGCACCAACAATTGGAACAGCCACACCGTTTTCTCCGTGATTTTAGAGGTCGTCGTTTTCAACTCTGTTTACCCAGCCACTCATATTGGCCGCTTCCTCCGAGAACGACCGCTGCACGAACTTCCTCGAGTCTAGGCCTTCCAGGACCGGGGGCACGCCCGGAATTTGGTTGACCCTGGAATTGTAAGTTTTGACCTTCTTGTCGTTGGCTGCTATCATTTTCTCGCCCGACTCGATCCTCGAGCATTTTTACGATAGCAGGGTCTGCTATCAAACCATTATTGCTCGATCTCTCCAGTACCTGTTCGGCCGGGGGTTGTTCCCGGTGCTACGGTGCTGGGAGCTTTTGGGTGGCTTTGCAGCTGATAGATAGCCAGCTGTTGCGCCTGCAACATTTCAAAAATAACATGAAGGCTAACATCCTGTTCTTCCCGAGCTGGGGTTTTTTGGGCTTTCTATTGGTCGCCTTGTTGTATGCTCCTGTCGGTGCGTGAGGTTTCGTCGATCTGCTGTGCGTCGCGCGAGCCCGCGTCCACTGGAATCGCTGCAGAAGCGATTTGGGGTTCCGTGGTGGCGCACCAACAATTGGAAAAATCACACCGTTTTCTCCGTGATTTTCGAGGTCGCCATTCTCATCTTTGTTTACTGAGCCAGACATATTGACCTGAAATGGAAGATCTTGGACAAGAAAAAGTGTGAAAGATAACTTGCATTGTGTAACGAAACCAGCAAGAAAATAATCACTATTATTTTTAGCCCCACGCTGGGTGCCAAACTATTTATCGTGAAAATGGTAATAACAATTAATTTGTTGATGGGACTCTAAAAATACGTGATCTATTTTTATGCTAGTTGTAAAGCAGTTGATGCTATGTGTGTGAAGTTTAAGGACGAAATGCAAGCTAAAATAGAGTTATAATCGAACCGATAAGTTAGCTGTTCAGGGCCTCGAGCTAGTCTGTTAGGGGCCTCGACGTCGATTCCCAGGCTCGGGCTCGAGCTATTAGGGGCAGTCGGGGAAGGGCTAACAGTCGTGATATAATTAAAGGAGGCTCTTTATGGCCAATGATATGTAATAAATGAAGAACAAGTCTTAAGATAATAAATAAGAGCAACAATATCGAGAGAGTATGTTAGAGAGAAAAGAGAGAGAGAGAGTTCTTATATATTTCATGTAGAATAGTTGGAGCAACATCAGTTGTTTACAAAATAGCAAAGATCCCCTATATATAGAAGGGAAAACCTTATATGGTACGGCATACATTAATTGTAAAGATATGGAGATGGGACAGCTAGATGTGACACCCTGATCTGGGTTCAAAGTAGGCCGGCTAGACTTTGTCAGACTTAGCCGTGTGTCTTGAGAACTCCCCATTTTTACTCTAGCCTCGGCCGATATTCTCTTCAGGCTGGGTGTCGACGAGCTCCGAGGAAGGAGACTCGAGCACATCTTTGCAGCCTCGAGGCTTCGAGGTGATCTTCCGAAATGCCTTAATGACGGGAAATCGGACCCTTCGATTCTGCCGCATACACTAAGTAATGAAGCTCAATTTAACATAAGCTCTAACCAAGTTTTACTTACTAATACACGTAATTAATCTAACAAGTTGAGTCCAAATAGTGCAAGTAATAGCACAATAAAGGCCTATGTCTACGCGGACATAACATGAATTCTAGCTACGCACGAACTCTCATCACTTCGTGCGTACGTAGCACCCACGATTAGTAGCAAATAACAAATTAAACACCTATGGGGTAAGTTCCTTCTTACAAGGTTAGGCATGAGACCTACCTCATTCGAGAGTTCACTTTTGGGTGCACAAATCACTCTAATAGCCTCAAGTCGGTGCCCAACAATCCGAAGCGAGCCAAATATTATATAAAATAATCAATGTATACTCAAAGATTCATAATTTAACTATTAGAGTAATTACCCAACCGAAATCGGAAGATTCCTAAAATTGACCCACGGGCACACGGTCTCACGTGCCCGGATTTCATAAATTTTCGATGATAAATGTTATCCATAACCTTACGAACCCAAATATATAATTTCTATTAAATATAATAATTTTTGTGGTCTAATTCCATTTCTATCAAAACCTAAGTTTTCCAACTATATCCTAAAATTTCCACAATTACTATTTTAAAATCCACCCATAATGTATGTATTAAACTCATATTGTGTAGAAAGTACTTTCCTCAAAGTGCTAGGTGAAAATTCGTAACGACCCGACCGGTCATTTTGAGCATTTGTACTTCGCTTGCCAGTTCTCGGACATGACTAGCCCAGTATGATGTATTATGACTTATATAAATCATCGTTTTGGTTTTCAGGTTAATCGGAACAGATATAGATGAATGATCCTCAGCATTAAGCTTTAAAATAGAAAGGTTTGACCAAGTTTTTGACTTTTAGTATTTCTTCTCGGATTTGAATTTTTATGGTTCGGATAGCTTCATTAGGTGATTTAAGACTTAGAAGTGGGTTCGAAATATCATTCGGAGGTCCGTGGTAGAATTAGGCTTAAATTGGCGAAATTAGAAATTTGGCATTTCCCAGTCGGTAGTGAAAATTTTGATATCGGGGTCGGAATAGAATTGTGGAAATTGGAGTAAGTTTGTAGTGTCAATTGTGATGCGTGTGCAAAATTTCAGGTCATTCGGACGAGGTTTGACAGGTTTCGGCATCGTTGCAGAATTCGGAAGTTTGGAAATCCTTAAGGCTTGAATCCGAGGGTGATTTGGTGTTTCGATGTTATTTTGAGTGTTTAGAAGGTTGGAATAAGTTTGAATTATGATATGTGACTTTTTTGCATGTTTGATTGAGGTTCCGAGGGCCCCGGGATGAATTTGGGTTGTTGACGGAAGGAATAGCATTGAGTTGGTGTTGCTGAAAAGTTGCTGCTTCTGTCATATCCGCACCTGCGGATTGGGGACCGCAGGTGCGAGCTGGGAGCCGCAGATGCGGAGGCTCTGGAGTTTGGTCCGTTCTGCAGAAGCGGAAGATGAGTCTCAGGTGCGCACCGCAGGTGCGATGGTGTGACTGCAGATGCAGAAAGTGGTTCATTAAGTGGGTTCCGCACCTACGATGGAAATTCCGCAGGTGCGGTGCCGCAGAAGCGAGTATTTGATCACAGGTGTGGTTTTGCTGGACAGAAAACCCCAGCTCGGGGTTTGTTCTTCATTTTTCGATTTTGGGCTTGAGGAACTCGGGAGATAGGCGAGTTTTCAAGGGATTTGAAGGAGCAACGTTGGGGTAAGTGATTCTAACCTACAATGGTTTAAATTTCATGAATCTATGATTTTATTCATCATCTAATTGAGAAGTTGGCAACTGTAGAGTTGCATATTTTGATAAATTCTATATGATATCTATGTGTTAGAAATTATTCTGTTAACTTGGGTTGAATGCCATGTTTGGGGCCTTGTGCCGTACTGTTTGGACCCTCAGGGGTATTTTACTACTATCCTCACACTGTTTTGATTCGAAAGCATATCCTCAGTCATGATTTTTACTTGTTTATTGTTTGATTCAGTTTCATTACTCTATTTTTAAATATATGAAAGTTGTTTGGGCTGAGTTCCCTTGCTTTATGCCCGAGTGGCTTCTGAAGTTGATGACTGAGAGAGGACGAGGGCCTGATGGTGAGGACTATATAATTGTGGATGGGGCTGCACGCCATATATATATATATATATATATATATATATATTGATCGGGCTGCACGCCGATGCGATATAGCGCATGGGCTGTAGGAGCCCCTCCAGAGTCTGCACACCCCCAGTGAGCGCATTCGACTATATATTTATGGATCGAGCTGCACGCCGCAACGGTTATCATAAAGTACCTATTGAGCGTGAGTGCTGAGTGTGAGCGCTGATTGATGAGAGTTGAGACACGAGTGATTGAGAGGCTTGCCCGAGGGGCTATATATATATGAGTGATACTTTGCCCGAGGGCCTTGTTTTTATGTAATTACTGTTTTCACTCTTTTATTATACCGAGCCTCTATTGAAAATGTTGAGCAAATGTTTTAAACGACTTCCATTGAAACTTGAAATTTTTACGAGATGTTCGGAATTTAACTGCTGATTTGAACCTTGTTATTTCCACTGAGGTTTTTTTTATGTTATAAGATATATATGAATTTTAAATGCTCGTAACTGCACTCCGTCTTTATTTATCTTTATTACTTACTTAGTTGGCGTACTCACATTACTCCCTGCACCTTGTGTGCAGATTCGGGTTGGTATCGGGTGTTGATTACTCAGTGGCAGGTTTATCAGAGTTAGCAGGGTAGCTGCCTGGCGATCGCAGCCGTGCTTTTCTATCTCCATATTCTCTATTAGTTGTATTCAGTGATTTTCCCGGCCATATTCGTCTTGATGTTGTCAGACGATTATTGTAGATGTTCATGACTAGTGACACCTCGATGTCGGGCTTTCTTTCCGCACTGTTGTCTTAGTTTTAAACACTTTATAAAGGTTTATTATCAAAAATCTTTGATTTTATCCTAAGAATGAAAATATTGATTGGTTTTGGGATTGTGTCGGCTGACCTATTTCCATGATAGGCGCCATCACGACTGGGTTGGTTTTGGGGTCGTGACAAAATCCCTCCTCAAAGAGCTCTAAAATCGTCGAACAAGTGAAAGAAATGAACCAAAAAATCTATGTCCCGACATTTTAAAATATAGTGCTCAGACGTCCCATCTTTACGATCGCGAAGGCAAACAGCACAGGCCCCAGGAAAATGGCTATCGTGAACGCGACCGGAGGCTTGGCCTATGCGAATGCGAGGGCTGGTTCGCGAACGCGAAGACCAACATCGGCCACCCTATCCCCGGCCGACTCTACGCGAACGCGGGCCCATTCACGCTAACGCGAAGGCCACAGGTCCCAGACCTTTGCAAACACGGACTGGTTGTCGTGATTACGTATCAAAAATTTGCAGTCCCCCAATTTTCCTTTTTTCACGAGCGCGACCCCACCCACACAATCGAGAAGAAGGAAACCTGAACCAACGTGACAACGTTTTGGACTTAGCTCCGGGCGGTCCGAAACTCACCCGAGCCACCTGGGGCCCTGTCAAAATAAACCAACAAGTCCATAAACATAATACGGACCTGCTTGAACTCTCAAAATACGTAAAACAACACTAAAACAAAGAATCTCACCCCCAAAACAAAATTGAATCAAGTTATGAACTTCTAGCTTTTTAACTTACTCCGAACGCGCCAAATCATAGTTTGACTACTTGGAATGACACCAAAGTTTGCGTGCAAGTCATAAATAACCATACACAATATTCCCAAGTTCGGAATCCCAAACGGACATCTATAACACAAAAGTCTACTCCAAACCAAATTTAAAGAACGGGAAAACCTTCAATGCCCCAATTTTCATTATTAAGCGCTGAAACGCTCCCAGGTCATCCGAAACCCAATCCGAATGCACGCCCAAGTCCAAATTCATCATACAAACCTATTGGGACTACAAAATCCATGTTTCGGGTTGTTTACTCAAAATGTTAACTAATGTTAGACTTGACCATTATAGGTCACTATTAAGGAACTAAGTGTTTCAATTTCAACCCGAACCCTTCCACACCTAGACCAACAATCCTCGCAAGTCATAAAATAGTAAAGGCACATGCAGGGAATCTTAATTAAGGAACGGGGGCCTAAAAGGCAAAAAGACCGGTAGGATCGTTACATTCTCCGCCTGTTAAACAAACATTCGTCCTCGAACGGGTCTAGAATCATACATGGAGGGCTGAATAGGTGGGGATATCTGCTCCGCATGTCCTCCTCGGTTTCCTAAGTCGCCTTCTCGACGGGTTTACCCCTCGACTGCACCTCTAGTGTAGGAATCTTCTTAGACCTCAACTGGCGAACTTTCCTGCGAACAATAACAACTGGCTCCTCCTTGTAGCCCAAGCTCTCATCTAACCGAATCGTGCTGTAATCTAACACATGCGATCTGTCGGCATGGTACCTCCGGAGCATAGACATATGGAAGACTGGATGAACTCCCGATAGACTGGGAGTCAAAGTAAGCTCATAAGCAACCTATCCAACTCGTCTCAACACCTCAAATAAGCCAATAAACCTTGGGCTCAACTTGCCCTTCTTTTCGAACCTCATGATTCCCTTCATCGGTGCGACTTTCAAGAGAACCTTCTTGCCCACCATAAATGATAAATCACGCACCTTCTAATCCGCATAACTCTTCTGTGTTGAATGTGCTGTGCGAAGATGCTCCTGAATCAACTATACCTTTTCCAAGGCTTCCTTCATTAAATTAATACCATACAAAGCTAAAGGGCGAATGACATCGTCGACCATATAAAGCTGCAAATGGAGGCATCTCAATGCTGGACTGATAACTGTTGTTATAAGCAAACTCGGCCAGTGGCAAGACTCGATCCCACTGCCCTCTGAAGTCAATCACATATGTTTTGAGCAAATCCTCCAGAATTTGAACCATCCGCTCCGATTGCACGTCGGCCAGCGTACGAAAGGCTGTGTTGGGATCTACTTGGGTACCCAACTCACTCTGTACTGCTCTCCAAAAGTGAAAAGTGAACTGAGGGCCTCTATTTGAAATGATGGAAATAGGCATGCCATGCAACTGGACAATCTCCTGAATGTAGATTTGGGCCAATCTCTCTGAAGAGTACGCAGTCAAAACTGGAATGAAGTGTGCCGGTATAACCATCTTCTAGAGTAGGCCACCTGGCCTATGGTGCTCATAATTAACTTTATGGTAATTTGGACATCTCGCTACATACTCAACTATGTCTTTCTTCATCCGCCGCCACCAATGATGCTACCTCACATCGCGATACATCTTCGTAGCACCAGGATGAATAGAATACCGATAACTATGTGCCTCCTCTAGAATCTTCTAGTTCAAGCCATCAACATTAGGAACACATATGCGACCATGGAGTAGCAGAACACCATCCTCGCTGATAGTAACCTCCTTGGCACCACCCCATAGTACCGTCTTTATAAGAACCAGAAGGTGCCATTGTATTCACGACCTTTGATCCGCTCAAATAAAGAAGACTGAGCAACTACATATGCAAGAACTCGACTGAGCTATGAAATATCCAACCTCACAAGTCTATTAGCTAAGGACTGAATGTCTAAAGCCAATGGCCTCTACTCTGCTGAAATAAATGCCAAACTACCCATACTCTCAGCCTTTGTGCTCAACTCATCTACGACCACATTCGCCTTGTCCGGATGATAAAAGATGGTAATATCATAGTCCTTTAGTAACTCAAGCCACCTGCGCTGCCTCAAACTAAGATACCTTTGCTTAAACAAATGCTGCAAGCTATGATGATCGGTGTAAACCTCACAGGACACCCCATAAAGGTAATGCCTCCAGATCTTGAGAGCATGAACTATTGCGGCACTACTAGAAAATGGGCCTACAGCAACGGTTTTTTAGCAACGGTTCACAAACCGTTGCAATAGATAGGATATAGTAACGGGTACAACCGTTACAATAGGATTGGGGTGATATCAGCACACTTTAACTATACAACCGTTCCAGTAGTATTGGAACCAGATCGGAAGA
>NW_017673529.1:63377-66058 GCF_001879085.1 Nicotiana attenuata
TGAAAAGAATCTTTAGGGCTAAGCTTTAGTAAGATCTGTGTAATCTACACTAAACCCGCCACTTTACCGTTCTTTTTTTGGAACTACAACTAGTGTTGGCTATCCAGTTAGGATACTTTACCTCACGAATTAGAGCCAATTTTTTAGCAATTTTTTGGACTTCTTGAATCGCCTGATTCTTGAAAGTTCCTTTGCTTTCTTTGCTTTTGCTTGACTGGAGGATATGAAGGATTCATTCTTGAAATTCTTATCGTGCGTCCTTTATTCTGCTTGAAAAGTAACTCTTGAAATTCCTTCCACGCGTTCGTATGCGCACATGAGCGCTCAGTATCAGATGTGCATCGATGGCTTGTGATTCCCTGATTGAGGGGCGAGATGTGATCTCTATGTGCTAATGTTGGGCCAGTTTGGAGGACTCGAGCCCAGATTTTTGCCTATAGCTTGAGCACCGAGGTGCTGATTGTGTGAGCACGTGTTTCTAGATCTATGTGTTCTGTTGTATTCCTATTAAGGGAAGTAATGACTGGATAGCTACGTGATAGTGTGATGTGACTGCGAGATGTATTCGTATGATTTGAGAGCGACGAGAAGGGTCTGCTGGAGGATAAAAGAACTATTAGGTGCTTGATTTCCGTCTTGATTTGAGGTATAGCCCCGAGTTAGGGGTTCGTGAAGAATCTTTTCATGTTTCCTAGTTGAGAGTGAAGTAAATTTCATGTTGCGGTATGAGTTCAGACTCAGGAAGATTAAGTGACTGNAAAATTTGGTACACCCGCCAAATGAGTCCCATTTTTTTACTTTTTATTTTTTGATTAATTTTAATAATATAAAACTTAAAATTATAATCTTTATTTTCCCTTTTCAGAGACGCTCACCTGTATATGCACAGTAACAAGACCATCTCCAAAATCCTCTCAAAATTCATTCCTCAAAATACTCTTTACCTAAAATCCAAATTCAGACGCTCCCAAAATCCTCTCAAAATCCATCTCCTAAAATCCTCTCACAGACGCTCACCTGTAGATTCATCTCAAAATCCTCACTTTCCCTGTAGATTCATCTCAAGGATAGACCAAAATCCCCAAATTCCAAAATCTATTTTATGGTCGATTCGAAGATGTTGTCCAAAGGAAGCTAGGTTTTCGTGAAACAAGCCGATTCCTGATTGTAGAGGTTCTTATAAAAGGGAGATTATTGTTGCATGTCTTCTGATTATTCAGAGAGGTATGTTGATCTCTTTTTTTTTTATCTTCACCTAGGTGTTGTTAGAATTAGGCTTTTCAATATTGGTTTATTTCTTGTGCTTTTTGATTTCAGTATTGTTTCTTAATATTTGATTAGTTTGGTTTGATATAATTTTATTTCTTTCTCCTTTTCTCTGTTACGTTGGTATGCCCAGTGGGTATTTGTTCTTTGCTCTCAGTTTCTGTTTGCTTCAACTAGCACTCTATTAAGAAGGGAGCATCACACATATATGCGAAATATCAACTTTTGGGGGAAAATAAAAACAACATTCCAAATAAATATGTATATGTAATTGAAGCCGGAAGTAGCTTTTATTTAGTACCGGGTAATGTTATTGGAAATGGGAGAAACGATGTTTTCCTAAAATTGATGTAATTTAACGATGTAAAAACGATATTGGTGTAAAAACGATGTAATTTAAATGTATTCTATTTCAACGTTCTGCTCGTTGCAATTCTTTAGCATCCCATGTTTTCCTTGAAGCTATTTTTTATGTTATTTCTTAATATGTTCCGAACTTGTTATATTATATCTAAAGTGGTAGGCCCAGATAGGTGGTTGGTAGCTGCTCCACTTTACAACCCAAAACATCTGCCAGATCATCAATACAATGCTCAGCATTAATACTAAACACATTACTCTTTGTCAAGTTCACTTTCAGTCCTGAGACAGCTTCAAAAGCTGGTAGTACTCCTCTGAGGTGTAAGAGTTGCTCTTTTTCAGCTTCACATAATATCAATGTATCATCAGCATAGAGTATGTGTGAGACATACAGTTCTTCCCCTTCATTTTTTCTAATTTTCAATCCTCTAATCCACCCTAACTTTTCAGCTTTTAACAACATTCTGCTAAAGATTTCCATCACCAACAAAAATAAATAGGGGGATAGTGGATCCCCCTGTCTTAGCCCCCTATGAGAATTAAAGTATCCATGTGGACTCCCATTAATTAAAACTGAGAAGCTAACTGAGGATATACAGAATTTTATCCACCCAATCCATCTTTCCCCAAAATTCATTTGTTTCATCAGATTCAACAAACATGACCAATTTACATGATCATAAGCCTTTTTCACATCAAGTTTGCATGCCACCCCTTTAATTTTCCTCTTGAATAGATATTCAAGACACTCATTAGCTACCATAGCAGCATCAATAATTTGCCTTCCTCTTACAAAGGCATTCGAATGGAGAAAAGGCCGGTTGATGTTCCTGAATCTCAATTTAGGGATCTTCTTAATTATTGGAACTCTGATGCCTACAAGGTAAAACTAAGTACTGTCCCATGATTTGCTAAGAATGTCTGGTTTATGTTTAGTTAGAAATCACATTATTATTTTTATACATCAAATGCACTTAGGTTACATAACCTAGTGCAAAATTTAAGCTTCATTTGAATCTAGTTTGGGTACAACTGAAACTTGACAACTTTGTATT
>NW_017673529.1:66076-121116 GCF_001879085.1 Nicotiana attenuata
TGAGCTTATCTTGGTAGTTGGCATTGGGGACAATGCCAGCTTTTATTCGTGGGGGTGCGCCCTACCATTTTGATTCTGATACATTGGATGACTGTATATATTTATTTCATTTCTAGTCTATGTTTTAGATTGTTTTTGTTTTTAAAATAGTTGGCCTGTATATAACTTTTAACTTTGGCTACTTTTAGACTCTTATGTATATATTCATCCCGTTGTATATTCTACTCCCCATTGTACATATTCATTCGGTTTTTCTAATTTTCATTCAAATTTTTCATTTTTTTAGCCTAGTAGTGAGGCTCGTAGCCTTTTGTTTTGGTTTTAGTGTTTTCAATAAGCCCTTGGTTTTCTTAATGCCACGGTTCTTTCCAAGGGTAGTGTGTTGTGCGAACCGGGTGGCTCTTCCCAATGATAGATGGCGTGACAACCTTCTTAAGGGTTTGAGTCCATTTTTGATTTTTCTTCTTTTGATTTTCAAATTTTGTAGTTAAGAGGACCTCAGGCAAGCTTCACTTGGGCCTAACACATTTGCCTTTGATCTCATGGTCAAAGACATAAGGTTGTGTTTAGGATGGTGAAAAATTGTGGCCTTGAGACTCTTGTGTTGGCCAAACAATCATCATACGGTCGTGTGGGGCCATTGTGCGCTTGAATTGGAACTAAGGTCGTTGTGGGCTCTCAACTCGATGTCTTTAGCAAAACCTGAGTGTGTGTGTGGTGAGAATTTGAATCATGAGTCTAAGTTCCAAGCCAATGGTCTAGAACTTGCCCTGAATGTTTGTTGAGGCGAAATCATAGGTGAAACTTGACTTGAGAAGTGAATATAGGCCCTCCTTGATCCGAACTTCCAAATTTGAACAATTTCCATAACCTACCAATGAAATGATCCCTAGTTCAACCCTTTTGAGCCTTAACATTCTTCTTTCATGAACCAAAGCTACAAGCCTATACCCGTTCTCAATGAGACTCTCTCTTGGCACCCAAATCTTCCCTTGAGGGATGGCAAATACCTAAGTTTGGGGGGTTGAGACAAGAAAGGACTCAATGCGGTAAAGAGGCACAAAAGCAAAGAAAAGGGAGACAATGAAAAAGAGAAAAAGACAAAAAGAAATGCAAAAGTGAATAAGAACCGAAAAAGGGGATTCAAAGAAAACAAAGTGAAAAAGGTTGTGTAAAAGTAGAAAAAGAAGAAAGGTTTGAAGTGCAAAAGAAAGAGTGACAATGTGTTTCTCTAACCCCTTGAAAGAATTGAAAGAAGTGAAACACTCAAATGAGTCAAAAAGTATGCCATAAAGAATCAAAAGAAGTGCTAAAGGGAAGATTGAACCTAAATGAACAAAAACTTATCCTACCTTCACCCAAAAGCCTTCACAAAGACTCCTCAAAAGCCCTATATGATCTTGAGTTGAGGGAAGCATACATTAGTGGATACTTACATAAGGGGCAAGCATATGGTACCTAAAGCTGGACTTATGACCTTCTTTGTGAGAGAAATAAGTGAAAACAAAAATCCATCAACCTCGGGTTGTGTGTCATTACTCTAAAAAGTGAGGTTCGCTTAGGGAGAGTTGAGGATGTGTGAGTTTGGGTTCCACAAAGACCAGGGTATTTGAGAAAAGCGCCTTGATGAAATGAGTCAACCCTTGATGCTCTCGTGCCACATTTGAACCATAGTTTTTAAAAGATTAAAAATGTGTTAATGATGCATTCGTATTGAGGGCAATTGTTAGTCCCAGTTGATGCGTGATGAGGCTTCCTTAGGATAAGCTGGAATTACTTGGATGTTTCCCTTTGATGGGTGGGTCTTGCTTTACTTGCTTGAGGACAAGCAAAGGTTTAAGTTTGGGGGAGTTGATAACTGTGATTTTAACACGTTTTATGCTCATACTTGCCTATGCTTTATGTATGATTTGCTATAAAATAAACCCAGAATGCTTATAAGTTGCGCTTGATTGCAGGTTTGAGCAACAAGATGACGAAAGTCAAAAATCGGCTCGAAACGGAGTGAAACCTGCTCAAGTGTCAAAGATCATGAAAGCAAGGATATTCAGAACTTGGTGCGGACCGCACCATCATGTCATGCGGCCGCACCATAGGAGTTCAGAGAGTTGGCATTCTCAGTTCCAGCCAATGCGGCCGCACTACAAGCTCACGCGGTCCGCACCACAAAAGTCCAGAGACCATCACAAGCCACTCATGCGGCCGCACTACAAGTTCACGCGGTCCGCACCACAAAAGTCCAGAGACCATCACAAGCCACTCATGCGGCCGCACTACAAGTTCACGCGGTCCGCGCCAGTCATCATGCGGCCGCACTTCATCATTGTGCGGTCCGCGTCAACATCTTCAGAAGGCAAGTCTCAGAAATCAAGCAACCCAGTGCGGCCGCGTGTCAACTTCGTGCGGACCGCACGGACCCCGCAGGGGTATTTTTGTCCGGTTTTTCTTAACTTAGTACAAATAGAATATTTGCCATTTTTACGGTACGAATTAGATACCAGAGNGTTGAGTAATGTAGCCTTTTCAGACTTGTTAGAGTTGTTAAAAGAGGCATTTCCCCTTGCTAAGCTGCCAGAGTCTTTCAACAAGGCTAAAAATATGATAAAAGATTTGGGTCTTCATTATGAAAAAATACATGCATGCCCTAATGATTGCATGCTATTTTGGAATAACAATGCAAAGGCTGATAGTTTCTCTGTTTGTGGGTCTTCTAGATGGAAACGTTCTAATCGTGCCTTGACTAATACAATTTCTAAAGTTCCTGCAAAGGATTTAAGGTACTTTCCCTTGAAGCCTAGGCTTCAGAGGATATTCATGTGTCCTGAAACAGCTATTGCAATGAGATGGCATGCTAATGAACGACCTAATGATGGGAATTTGAGGCATCCCGCTGATGGAGAAGCTTGGAAGGATTTTGATTCTCTACATCCTGACTTCTCCAAAGATCCACGCAATGTTAGGTTGGGTCTTTCAAGTGATGGTTTCAACCCATTTCGAACCATGAGCATTTCTCATAGCACGTGGCCTGTCATGTTAATGAACTATAATTTATCACCATGGATTTGCATGAAGCCAGAATATATCATGTTGTCAATGATCATTCCAGGTCCTTCATCTCCAGGAAATGATATAGATGTGTACTTACAACCACTTATTGCAGAATTGAAAGAACTATGGGAAACTGGGATAGAAACATATGATGCTGAGACAAAGCAAACATTTCAAATGCGTGCAGCCTTGTTGTGGACAATTAGTGATTTTCCAACATTAGCTATGCTTTCAGGATGGAGCACCAAGGGGAGGTTGGCATGCCCCACTTGTAATTATGACACATGCTCTCTATATCTCAAACACAGTCATAAGATGTGTTACATGGGCCATCGAAGATTTTTGCCGCATGATCATCCTTTGCGGAAAGATAAGAAGTCATTTGATGGTAAGGAGGAACATAGACCTGCACCTACTCCTTTGTCGGGTGTAGAAGTGTTTCAAGAGCTGCTTGAATTCAACAATGTTTTTGGAAAGGGCAAAAAGAAAAGACCTCGGGATAACAAGGGTCCGTGGAAAAAAAGATCTATTTTTTTTGAATTGCCATATTGGGCGCATAACAAATTGAGGCACAATCTTGATGTGATGCACATCGAGAAAAATATATGTGACAGTTTGCTTGGGACTTTATTGGAAATAGAAAAAAAGTCAAAGGATCATGTAAATGCTCGCTATGACTTAAAAGTGATGGGGATACGAGAAGAGTTACAACCAAGAGAAGATGATAATGGATCAGTGAGTTTGGCTAAAGCTTGTTTCTACATGGAACCAAAACAGAAAAGTTTATTTTGTACCGTTATAACTAATGCCAAGTTACCAAAAGGTTGTGCTTCAAATATTTCAGAACGCGTGCACGTGAAGGAGATGAAAATATCAGGGTACAAGAGTCATGATGCTCATTTTTTAATGCATTACTTGCTCCAGGTTGTTGTTACAAAGACGTTTCCCAAGAGTGTTTCATTGGCCTTGATTAGGTTGGGTAATTTTTTTAGAGCTATCTGTAGTAAGGTCATAAGGCGAAGAGATCTTGAAAAAATGAACTCTGAAATAGTTGAAATAAATTGTGAGCTTGAAAAGATTTTTCATCCAACATTTTTCGATATAATGCTACATTTGCCTATTCATTTGGTGAATGAAATTAAGCTTGGGGGTCCAGCTCATCTTCGTTGGATGTATCCCATTGAGAGGAACCTATGTAAATACAAGGCATTTGTTCGTAATCGATCTTTTCCAGAAGCATCGATAGCAGAGGGATTTTTGGCAGAAGAGTGTTTGATTTTTTGTTCAAGATACCTACATGACAGCGTGAAGACAAGATTCAGTAGATACCCAATTGTAGATGATGAGTGCCCTCAACATTTGTCATCTATATTCCCTGTTATAGGCCATCCAATTGGAAGTAAGAAGAAAAATACTTTTCTCATGGATCCACAGTTATGTTATGAAGCACATCGATATGCTCTATTCAATACTAGAGATGAACAAGTGGAAAAGTTCATCGAGTAAGATAAATTATATAACACTTATTCTATACTTCATTTTTTTAATGATATAATTGATCTTGAAATATTCATGATTGCAGGGAACATAAGAATTTAATTGGTAATCGCAGTAGATCAAATGCATGGGAAAGGGCAAGAAATCATAGTCGGGAATTCAACAATTGGTTTGCTGAGAAAGTCAAAAATATTGAAGTGCCCAATTATATAAGATGGCTAGCTAAAGGGCCTAATGCGATCGCCAAAAGATATACTGCATATTTCATTAATGGATACCGATTTCATACCATAGAACGGGATTCCCGATGCAAGACTCAAAATAATGGAGTGACTTTATCGGCAACAACCGATAGCTTTGCTAGCTCTAGGGACCAAAATCCCATCGATGGTGAGGTTATCTATTATGGAGCTATTCAGGATATCATTGAGATTGATTATTGGGGTTGTTTTAGTGTTGTACTATTTAGATGCGACTGGTTTCGTAATGAAATAGATGAATATGGGTTAACCCGTGTGTACTTTAAGAAATTATGTAGTACAGACGACCCTTTTGTGTTAGCATCACAAGTTTATCAAGTTTTATATGTGGAGGATCCTGTTGAGAAAGATGTTTATTATGCAAGGAATAAAGTCCCTGTTGATTTATATGATTTAGAGGAAGAGAATTGCCCTAATATTGAAGACGCATTTTGGAGGGAGCCTAATGATGACATTGGTTCCTTCAGCGGATTAGTTGATGTTGACGTTGGATGCTCAAGAAACGATGTACCCGTTGATGTCGTTGATATTCCATCTAATTCACAACATTCAAATGATACAATTATAGAAACATCGGAAGAGGAGAATGAGTTTGATGATACTGATTNTTGCATGCAGCCGGATCACTTGCATCTTTGCTGAACCAAAAAGTTTCATCATTGAAAACAAAAGAATTGTTCAATCTACAAGGACAAATGACAAGCATCATCTGAATTTAATTGAAAAACAACTTCCGCAATTAGGAGTTCAAGTGCAAGAACAATTGTTGCAACTGCCTCAGCCTTCTGCTTCTCCAACACAAAATGTACATGAACATGTGCAACAAAAGTCACTGAACTCTACCTCTCTTGCATCACAAGCAGTACGTGAACAATTGCAGCAACTGCCACTGGATTCCACCATTTGTACTTCACAAACGGTACATGAACAATTTGAGGATTCTTCCAATCATGAAACAAATGAACAATCCGAGGAACAAGGCAAGAACATATAAATTTTATTTCGTTAAATTAGCAAACAATATGGACGTGATATATGGTGATTATTCTTACTTAATATTAATGCAGGTCCTTATGACGAAAAAAGAAAAAGAGGAAAAACTTTGATGCCAAGTGTTCATGGTAGGAAAGAGCGCAAACTAATTGTGCTAAACGAGAACAATCAACCCATAGGTCCTACTGGTGATGTTGTAACAGAGTTGGGTAGCTTCCTCGGCACATTGGCAAGGAATGCGGCCTTTTGTCCTCTTAATGTGTTTAATTGGAGAAAACTTCAACAAAAGAAGATATGTGGATATATATCAAGGTTTGAAGTTCGCAATATTCTGTGTATATATTTCATATTTTTATACTAACCTAGCTGTACCAAATTAAATTTGTAGGGAAAATATGATATTCCTGATGCTGCAAAAAGGTGGGTTTTTGATTCAATTCAGAATGCTTGGAGAAAGTATAAGCATCAACTATTTAACGACCATTATAAACCATATGAGAATGACGAGCTTCGAATGGAGAAAAGGCCGGTTGATGTTCTTGAATCTCAATTTAGAGATCTTCTTAATTATTGGAACTCTGATGCCTACAAGGTAAAACTAAGTACTGTCCCATGATTTGCTGAGAATGTCTAGTTTATGTTTAATTAGAAATCACTTTATTATTTTTATACATCAAATGCACTTAGGTTACATAACCTAGTGCAAAATTTAAGCTTCATTTGAATCTATTGGGACAACTGAACTTGACAACTTTATATTTATTGGCCGATTTGCAGAAAATGTCCCAAACCAATACCGAGAATCGCAAAAAGCTGAAATATCCACACACTGCCGGAAAAAGAAGTTTTGCTCGAATATGCGAGGTTTGATATTTTTTTTCTTATTATTATTCTTTTAAATATGAACTTATTAACTTTAGTCCAATATATTTTTATACCACTTTTTATATAATCAGGAAAAAAAGAAAGAAACTTCTGAGACTCTATCAAGCAAGGACCACTTTGTGGCTATGAGAAAAAGAAAAGTTGATCGAGTATAGAAGGCCTCGTATGCAGATACTCTTAATAAAATTGTACGAGTTATTAATTTAAAGTTTGTTGTTATCATTTGTCCGTTCTTAGTTATTGACTCAGTGTCATATACTTTCTGATTTAATAATGACTCAATTTGGTCTTGTTGGCTGCAATGGAAAGATTACAATCAACACAAGAAAGTAAAGATGGCAGTCAATCAGTTGATGCATTTGCATCAGTCATGGGACCTGAGCATCCAGGTCGCCTAAGATTGTATGGATGTGGGGTTACCAAGACTTTCTTAAAAAGAAAAGTGGGAAATTTGGGACCCTCAAGTTCTACTGATGAGGTGATGCAGCAAAAATAGGAGGAAATGGAAGAAAGGATGCAGCAAAGATTGCAGGAAAAGTTCAATGCACAAAAAGATGCCATCGAACTACAAGTTGCAGTTAAAATCATTTCACAACTTAAGCATCTGAATCCAGATTTTCGGGTTGATCCTAGCATCCTAGGTTTCAATGCTCGTTCACCTGGAGAAGCTTCCTCTGCCCAACTAGCTGCTGTGCAACTAATAAATAGTCTATCTACTGGGAGTAATAATCAAGGTCAGTACGTCTATCTTTGTTTGTTTCTTGCTTTCTTCTTCTCCTCCTTCTGCTTCTCTTTTAAATTTCACTTAAACTTATTCGGCTTAGCTATAACCTTTTATAAAGAGAATAATTGGCTTATAATATCAACACATGTTGCTTCCCCTTTATCTTGGTTTTCTGTACAAAGCCATCTATTGATTGGCAAAAGCAACATCTATTGTGTGGCTGGCTGGTTTTTGTATCTTTGGAACCTAAATCAATTAATCAGTCAACTACGTTTCAGTTACAAACTAGTTGGGCTCAACTCAATACTTCACTGGTGACCATTTGTTTCAATTGCTTACCATTTGCTTTTTTTCTTTTCTTTCTAAATCCTCATAGTAGACTCTCTAGATTGAAGGCTTCTGTCAACTAGCTATAGTTGAGCTTCTGCTAACTCTTCTCTCGTTTTCCCTTTGTTACATTGGTCCCAAGAAAGATTTATAAGGGCATTCTTCAAAAGGATGCAAAATTTGCCTTTTCTGGTAAATCTTGGATGCAAATCTACGCTGTAAAAACAATGCTCTTCATGTTGTTGTTGACATACATCAGGCTTAATATGTGGCATATGATATAGTATATTGTAAAAAATCCACTTTTCAATGAAAGAGTAATTGAAAATGAACTGAAAACTTATCAACATGCTTAAATGCAGCCTTCACAAGCTTCAAGCAGTGGTTATCATTGAAAAACAACCACTATTTTTCTGTCAATTCCTTGCATATCTGTCAAAAAATTCCAGAAAATACACATGAATGTGATGGTTCAAATTCAAACCGCTAGAGAACATGTTAGGAAAATTGTATAGCTGTTGTCTAAAGATAAATAAATCAAACATCACTTTTTAACTTAAGAAAAAAGCAAATAAAGTGATCCCGCAGTTGGCCTAGGGAAGATCTTCATAGCCTTCTGCTGTCTAGCCGCAGCACGTCTCCTTGTTTTCCTAGCTGGCTGGTTGAACCAAGTCCTTACATAGTTTTGCCTTGATCATCCCAAACAATCCCATTCTGAATTCAGCTTAGCTAAACCAATTCTGGTAACGCGTTTCCGATTTCACTTGCGTGGTAGTTGGAAGTAATAGATTGTTTGACTATATCGATTAGACATCTTAGAGTTATTTAGGAAATTGCTTATGTAGTTTAACTAAAACTAGTAGGTGTTCATTAGATTTGCTGGGATAATCTTGTTTATGACTTGGTAAACAGCAAGACTAATAGATGTAGGGATCCAACTGCTTCAATGTTAGTATTCCACTGTAATCTTATGTCTGGACTAATCTTCACAGAAAAGGAAAACTTAACGGGAATTCTGTAGCAAATCATCTTAGTTCCTAAAGTAGGTATTCGTAATAAGTCTAATGACGAATTCAAACGAGATTTACACTAAATTTTACTCCTTGTTTCCCTTAAGTACTGGTCTGGTTTGAACCTAACGTCCTTACTATAGTTTAGTCCTAATTGCTTACTTGTAAGTGACCCATTTGGGTATAAGTATGTTGTAGTATTCATCTCGTTTAACCTGGTTTAGGTCTTACGTAACGTTGTTGGTAGGGCTTTTGGGTAAGGTTACCTAAAAGGGTCGTTTTTTGGCCGAATTCCTTTAAACCACGGGGGATTTTAAAAAGGCAACCATTTACTTGTTGTCATCTCTGACTTGTTTTTGAAAAACTTTGTGCTGTAAGATTTTTACTGGATATAAGATTGTTTCATCCTAGCAAAAAGAACTGAAGACTTAGAGATCGACATTCTAGTACATTTGAAAACTTTGTGCTTTATGCATTGTTTATGGACCATACCCATTCTTATAATGATAAACCAACTCATGAAGGATAATGACTTTATTTATCCTCTTTTGTAGGGAGCAATTGAAGAAAGGGAAGATGGAGATTGTGAAGATCTAGACCTTACTTAAGAACTTTGAATTGTTGTCCATGTTCTAGGAATCTTTTATTATCAACATTTGAACTAACTCTTGAAGTGTTGATGTAAAACTTATGTGATTGGGTTAAAATATTTTGGTTTTATGGAGTAAGTGTTGATGTAAAACTTATGTGATTGGGTTAAAATATTTTGGTTTTATGGAGATAATATAGATTATGAAGTGTTTTATCTTTTTATTTATATAAATTTCAGGTTATTACAAATTTTATATATCTAAATATTCATTTACAGCCAGGGCGTAATAGCCTAATAGAACCGTTCCAATAGGTATGGAAAATTGCTCCAAAATAGTCTACAAGAACCGTTCCAATAGGTATTCAAAATCGTTCCATTAGGTCTTACAAATCGTTCCAAAATCTGCAACAAACTGACACGATAGGTAGTTAAAACCGTTGCAAAAGAAATAAAACCGTTACAGTAGCGTAATGAAACCATTAGAATATTTGTAAATAAACGTTGCAATAGCTTACATAACCGTTGCAACATATGATATGGTAACGGCTGCCAACCATTGCTATAGACTATATGGCAACGGTTTTTGACCGTTACAACTGGAAAGAAATACTCGTTGCTTCAGGCAGAGGAACAACCGTTGCGATAGATATACCTTAAGCAACGGTTTGGATAACTGTTGCAAGAACCGTTACTCTAGATCTAGTGGCACGGCAGCGTATCTAATGGTTGCTAAACTGTTCCAATACCTCTATGGCAACGGTTTACCTCTCTGTTGCAACGATTTTACGGCTGTTGCAATAGGCTCATTTTCCAGTAGTGCGGCCAACTCCAAATCATGAACATGGTGATTCTTCTCGTGGGGCTTTAGCTGACGTGAAGCATATACAATAACTCGCCCTCCTGCATCAATACACAACCCAGGCCAATGCGTGAAACATCGCAATACACAGTATATGTCCCTAAACCGAAGGCAACACCAAAATCGGTGTTGTAGTCAAAGTTGTCTTGATCTCTTAAAAGCCTGCCTTGCAATCATCGGACCATCGGCACAGAGCACCCTTTTGGGTCAATCTAATAAAGGTGCTACAATAGATGAGAAGCCCTCCACAAATCGGCAATAATAACCTGCCAACCCCAAGAAACTCCTGATCTCGGTCGCTATGGGAGGACGAGGCCAACAATGGACTGCCTCGATCTTCCTAGGATCTACCTTAATACCCTCAAATTATATAATATGTCCCAAGAATGCCACAAAATCAACCTAGAACTCGCACTTGGAGAACTTAGCATAATGTTTTTGCTCCTCCATACTACGTGAGTAGATCAATATGTCATCGATGAATACAATAACAAATGAGTCAAGATATGGCCTAAACACTCAGTTCATCAAATCCATAAACGTCGCCCGGGTGTTGGTCAAGCCGAAAGATATCACCCTCCAACTGGTCAAACAAATCATCAATATGCGGCAACGGGTACTTGTTCTTAATGTAACCTTATTCAACTTGCGGTATCGATGCATATCCATATACTCCCATCCTTTTTTTTTAATGAATAACACTGGTGCACCCCAAGGTGACACGCTCGCCCTGACCAACCCCTTTGCTAGCAAATCCTCAAACTGCTCCTTCAACTCTTTCAACTCATTCGGAGCCATGCAGTACGATGGAATAGGGATAGGCTAGGTACCTAGTACCAAATTAATATTAAAATCGATATCACGATTTAGCGGCAGGCCTGGTAAATCTGAAGCTAACACATCGGTAAAATTATGCAGCACAGGCACTAAATCAATCGTATGAGTCTTTGCAGTAGTAGCCCGAACATAAGCTAGATAAGCCAAAAAACCCTTCTCGAGCATATGTCGAAACTTCATGAAAGAGCTAACCCGACTAGGTACACTAATAGATGAACCCCTATATTCCAATCTGGGCAACTCTGGAATTTCCAAGGTAATAGTCTTGGCATGACAATCAAGGATGGCATGATACAGAGACAACCAGTCCATGCCCAGGATGACTTCAAAGTCGGTCATGTCGAGCAACAGAAAATCCGCTCTAGTGAATAACCACAGAAAATCACAATACATGACCGGTAGTCCCGATCCACAATAACATAATCGCCCACTAACGTGGACACATAAACAGGAACATCCATGGTTTCACGAGGGACATCCACATAATGAGCAAATAGAGAAGAAACATATGAATATGTAGACCCTGGATCGAATACTACTGAAGCATCCCTACCGCTGATAGAAATAATACATGTGATCACGGCATCTAAGGCTACTACATCTGTTCTGGCTAGAAAGGCATAGAACCTAGCTGGAGCGCCACCTGCCTGACCTCCACCTCTAAGGTAACCCCTACTCACCTTCCCTCCACCTCTGGCAGGCCGAACAGCCGATGCGGTACCTGGTGCGGTAATCATGGGCTGATGGCCTTGCTGGCCTTGCTGAATCATCCAGAATACCGAGGCCTCTTCAACCCCGTCGTATACAATTCGCCCATGACACGGATGCCCTCAATCTATCGAGCTATCTCCACAACCTGCACGTAGGGAGTCCTTATCTCCACCTCTCGGGCCATAGTAACCTGAATACCATAATGCAAGCCCGCAATAAACCTCTGTACTCTCTATGCATCAGTGTGGAGTTTCATAAGTGCATGGCGGGACAACTTGTAGAACCTCGCCTCATAATCGGCCACAAACATCTAACCCTGTAGTAGTTGCTCGAACTGACCCCGTAGTTCTTCCCTCTGGGAGGGTGAAATATACCTCTCCAAAAAGAGACGTGTGAACTGATCCCAAGTCAAGGGAGGCAAACCTACTGGCCTGCTAAGAAGATGGACTGCCACCATCTACGGGCCCTGCCCTCCAACTGAAATGTGGTGAAGTCTACCTTGTTGGACTTTAATACCCTCATGTTGTGCAGTCTGGCCCAGCAATGGTCAAAAAAACCCTGGAGGTCCTCATGTCGTTCAACGCCAAAGGTGGGAGGATGCAGTCTGGTCCATCTATCAAACCACTTATGTCATGCCCCAACCTCGGGAGGCACGACCGGCGCTCAATCGGTGAACCCAACTGAGCAAGACTTATTAACACTTTTCTACCCAACTCAATACGATTAAGGAAATCATGCTTCCGTTTATTTAGACAATGGTAAAATCGAACATTCACATTGTTAATCCATTTTCATGTCACAAACCTTAAACCATGGTTAAGTTTTCAAGATTTCATACAGTTATAGTTTAGAAGAACTAGAGTATAGAGTTACAACACAGTTCATTGACCTATCCAACACCCGTACATAACCCACGCAAACATCTACGGAGCCTCTATGGATACAAAAGACAATTATAACACGCCGGCAACAAGGCCCCGGCTATACCTCAAAAGTGGAAGTCTACAACAAAAGATGTACAACATAACCCCTAGAAGGAAAAAGGGGCTCACCAAGACTTTGAGAGGAGGACACTCAGCTATGCGCGATTGGGACTGTCCGCTATGGAGCCACCTACATTCATTCAAAAATGTAGCGCCTCCGGTAAAAGGGACGTTAGTACCATGGAATAGTACTAGTATGTATAAATAAACACCATATAGTTAGAAAGTACTATCATAAAAGAATAAAGAAATCACAAGCATAACTCAAAAGCTTTAAACGACCACCACATCATCAAATAAAAGAATCACCTAACTTTCACATAATTTTCCATTGCTTTTAGTTTGGGGCATTTCATAATGTTAATCATTGTTCGCAATACCACCGCTATCTTGAGCGGAGTTCGATCTCGACCCGATCGGCTAGGTTGCCTCATTTGAGACATATACCTCAATCACAATGTCATTTTCCTTTTTCGAAATTTAATATCAGCACAATACCACCATGTGTGCAGCATGGCGTCCGATCTCGGCCCGATCGGCTAGGCCGCCTTACCAAGGCATTGTTCCTTTCTCATTAATCATCTCGTTTCAATCTTTGTTTCACATATGTCAATTCATAGGCACTTGGGGCCGCGATTATCACATCATTCTTAGCACTAGGCCACATTTCTCATCCTTTCCAATTTCAATGTTAGCTTTGCAATCTAGGATGATAGGTTCACACAAGAGAAATTTAAGTTGAAAGCATAGATAAGGTTTCACATAGATGGCACAACAATCGCAGTTTCAATCTTGATTTGAGGTCTAGGCATTTCAATACATGATTCATATACTTCGCACCCTTTTAAATTATCAAAAATAGCACATCAATCATATTGAGACACATCTTTCACGTATGTAAATTTGCAATACCAATTCATGTGAAATACAATCAATACATCAATCCTACTTTAATCTTACTGCATTTAAACAATCACCCACATAGCTCAATTTCTAAAAAGAGGGGGTTTTAGCCATACATACCTCAATAGAGCTTTCCTTAAATTCTTACAAAATTCCCGGACTCTTAGCAACTTCAATCTATTTTATGGGAATTACAAATTGAACCAAGAATTAGAGACATGATTAAGATTCTAGCTCATTTGAGCATATTATCAAGAACTAAGTGTGCACTGTGATTTTAGGACCCTTTTGTGAGAGATTTTCTTCAATCTTATACTCCAATTGCTATCTTTTTAGTTCACAACCTCCCCATACCCTATTATCTTTTATGCATGCAAGAAAATCCATTTTTATACCCATGAACCCACAAGCTAATTACTCATTCTAGTGTGAATTTCGAAAACAAAGGTTAGGGCTCAAGTTCTTATCTCTTGGGGTGAAGGCCTAGCAGCTGAACTTGAAATTCTTCAAGGGTTTAGGCAAGGATTGGGTGGGGACTTGATGAAGATCACTCTCTCTCTCTCTCTAGAACTTCCTCTCTCACCCTACTTGCAGTAAAATAATATAAAATGGGTCTAATGGGGTGTTTTTAATGGGATGGGGTTGGGTTTTAAAAGTTAGAAAATAGGAACCCCGACACAACCTGCGATCGCATAATGGACATGCGACCCGCAAAAGGGACCGCAAAAATGGCTTCAAAAACCTGAACAAACTTCCCGGGTATGCGACAATAATGCGGTCCGCATACCTGTTCTGCTGTCGCATAATGCATCGCAGAACTGCCCCTCGCAAAAATTCCAAGGGGATTATGCGATGACTATGCGGCCCGCATATCGATTATGCGATCGCATAATTGGCCGCATAGTTGACCTCAAAATTAACCATCAAACTGTCTGACTCTGCGGAGACTATGCGGTCCGCATAGCTATTATGCGACCGCATAATGGACCGCATAAATGCACTTTTTTGGAAAATATTATTGCTTAACTTTTTAATGCATAGATCAGTCCAAAGGGTCCAAACCGCGGCATATACTTAACATTGCACTACGAGCTTTCAGGTTTTGAGTAGAAATCTTCACGAGGCCTTACAGCTTATGTGGCTGATGGTCGCATATGGTCTAGGCTCTGGTACAACTGTTGTAACTGGCTGAGCTCTGCCCAAAGGTAATGCACCTGGGGTCTGATATACGGCAGCAACGTGCCTTGGAGCCTGAGCGGCAGGGGTCTATGCTCCCCCCTCCTGCCTGAGATATGGCTTGGTTGGCTGGAAATAAACCATCCTACATAATAGAATCCATGAACTGGAGCATGTGGCCCATGACCTACTGAAATCTCGGTGCAAGCGTGAAATTTGCTGGGGTCGGCTCAGTTGTAGGCACCTCACCCTGCTCCTCAATGACAGGATCCTCCACTGGATCCGTTGGTGGTACGAAGAGAGCAACTCTAGGACGCCCTCATCTTCTAGAACAAGCTGGAGCTCTCCCCTGGCCTCTGCCTCGGCCTCTAGCAACAAGGGGAGCAGCTCCTCCACTACCGGGTACATCTGTCACGTGCGTTCTCGCCATCTGTGAGAGAATAAGTGGGAGATAGAGAAACACCAACTACATGATAGGAGATGAAGAAGGTGAAGTTCGTAACACCCTATAGCCTCTCGAAGATAAGTACGAACATCTCTGCACCGATCCGCAAGACTCTACTACGACTGCTCATGACTTGTGAAACCTATGTTAACCTAGCTAGAGATCTGATACCAAGCTGTCATGACACAATTTTCACTATCGGCCATGGTGACGCCCAACGTCGCCGCTAGGCAAGCCAATAGTGAACTACCCATTTAATTATAGCTGTCACGACTCAATTTTCGCTATAGGCCGTGATGGCGCCTAACGTCACCTCTAGGCAAGCCAATAGTGAACTACCCATTAAATTACTCATTTTAATATTTTTAAAGTAATTGATTTTATTTCATGAGAGAACTATTAATAAGAAATTATAGTAAAACAAAGCACCAAATCACGAAAAGAGTAAAGTAGTGAATTTAATACCCAAAAATATAAAAATGTCTACTAGAATACTCCCAAAACCCGGTGTCACAAGTGCATGAGCAAACTAGTAGAATATATAAAACCTCCTATACTACTGTCTGAAATAACATAGATAGAAAATAAATACAATAAGAAGAGACTCCGAGCGCTGCAGAACGGGCGTAGAGAGCACCTCACCACTAAGCCTCTAGGTAACGGAGGTACACGCCTGAAGGACCGCCAGATGCACCTGCCTCAAATCCTGCACAATTATTATAGAAGTGTAGCGTGAGTACATAAACAACATGTACCTAGTAAGTATCTAGTCTAACCTCGAAGAAGTAGTGACAAGGGGTGGACTTCGACACTAACTAGTGGGCAAAATACATAATGCACAAGATTATTTAATAGGCATGAAAGTCTACATCAATAATGGAATAAGAGGCAATAATTAAATGACCATTTATCAAATAACAATTAAAAGTCCTCGAATATCACATAATAATCTCCACAAGTAAGGGCTTAACATGTATTATAAATCCTCAATTCATGACATACATATCAAGTTAAATCGGACTACGAGTGACAACTCTCAGGTAAACCCATGAAACAATGTAATTTCCAAAAATAATTAAACATTTCCGCCAACTCTCTATGTAATGAAGCTCTATTTAACGTAATCTTTAACCAAGTTTTACTTACAAATACAAGTAATTAATCTAACAAGTAATAGCCTAATAAAGGACTATGTCTGCCTGGACATAATATGAATTCTAGCTACACACGGACTCTCGTCACTTTGTACGTACGTAGCACCCACAATTAGTAGCAAATAGCAATTTAAACACCTATGGGGTAAGTTCCCTCTTACAAGGTTAGACAAGAGACTTACCTCTTTCAAAGTTCACTTTGCGGTCCACGAATCATTCTAAAAGCCTCAAGTCGGTGCCAAACAATCCGAAACTAGCCAAACATTATATAAATTAATCAATATATACTCAAAGGTTCATAATTTAAGTATTAGAGTAATTACCCAACCCAAATTGAAAGATTCCTAAAATTCACCCCAGGGCCCAGGTGCCTAGATTCAGGAAATTTTCGAAGATAAATGTTACTCATAACCTCATGAACCCAAATATATAAATTCTATTAACATCCATAATAATTTCCGTGGTCTAATTTCATTTTCATCAAAACCTAGATTTTCCAAGTATCTCCTAAAATTTCACAATTTCTATGTTAAAATTTACGCATAATGTATTTATTGATGTCATATTGTGTAGAAAATACTTACCTCAAAGTGCTAGGTGAAAATCCTTCCTCAAAGAGCTCTAAAATCGTCGAACAAGTGAAATAAATGAACCAAAAAGCATAAGTCACAACATTTTAAAACACACTGCCCAAGAGTCCCTTCTTCGCGATTGCGGAAGTGGCCCGGCAATCGCGAAGGCAAACAGCCCAAGTCCTAGGAAAATGGCTATCACGAACATGACCAGAGCCTCGCGAACGTGAAGGCTTGCCTGGCCTACCCTAAGCGAACGCGAGGGCTTCTTCGCGAACACGAAGACCAACAACGGCCACCCTAGCCCCAGCCTACTCTACACGACGCAATCCCATTCACACGAAAGCGAAGGCCACAAGTTACAAAATTTTGTGAACGCGGACTGGGTGTCGCGAACGCAAAGCACAAATTCTAGTGCCCCAATTGTCTTTCTTCACAAACGCGACCCCACCCACGCTATCGCAAAGAAGGAAACTAGAACCAATAGTGACATCAATTTTGACTTAGCATCAGGCGGTCAGAAACTCACCCGAGCCACCCGGCACCCCGTCCAACAGCACCAACAAATCTATAAACATAAGACGGACCTGCTCGAACGCTCGAAACACGTAAAACAACATCAAAATTAATAATCGCCCTAAAAACAAATTGAATCAATTTATGAGCTTCAAGCTTTTCAAATTACTCCGAACACGTTGAATCATACTTAGACTACTCGGAATGACACCAAATTTTGCGTGCAAGCCATAAATTACCATACAGAACTATTCCAAGGCTCCAAATCCCAAACAGACTTCGATGATACCAAAGTCTACTCCAAACCAAATTTAAAGAACTTGAAAACCTTCAATGCACCAGCATTCAATATAAAGCGCTGAAACGCTCTCGGGTCATCCGGAACCTGATCCGAATACACACCCAAGTCCATAATCATCATACAAACCTATTGGTACCGTCAAATCCTGATTCCGAGGTCGTTAACTCAAAACATTGACTCAAGTCAAACTTGACCATTATAGGCCATTAGTAAGGAACTAAGTGTTCTGATTTCAACTTGAACCAACCATCCCCGCAAGTCATGAAATAGTAAAGGCGCATACAGGGAGTCTTAATTAGGGAAACGAGCATCTAATAAGCAAAACAATCAGTCATGTCATTACAAATTGATTCAGGAAGAGCTTAGTTATGGCTAGACAAGAGGATACAGACAAATTAGTATATCGTGCAAGATATACATAGTGAACCCCAATATAGTAAATACAATGACGTAGATATGACATTGCAATACTTAAGATATATTCAGGTAGGAGTTGGGGTAGTTAAAGGTACCGTATGAGTCTTACAGAAATAAAAAAGAGTGCCACTGGGAAGATAGTCAAAATATTAGTTCAGAAGCAACCCTACAAGCACAAGGGCGTGGAGGTAAGTAACTAAGGATAAATATAGGCGAGTAAGAACATCCAAAATTTCGTCGAGTATACGATGTAATAAGCTCGCAGCTTTACAAGAGTTAGAGGGTCCTCCCTAAGTACTACAATGAAAGACTAGTTAAGGAAATAAGGAACAGGGCTTCAACCTAAGCATAGTAACTTGAAGACGAAATGGCCATGTAAAAACAGACTCACTACAACATTGTATGCAGTCGATAAGAAAGTGGCACCTATCGTGGCTAATGAATGGGAAGAAAAAAAACAAAAAGTGATATTTGAGATCATATGAGTTACAGGAAATTCTAGTATTCGTGTTACACCACATGTTTTCGTATGTGAAAGTGCGCCATAAATAAATTAATTGAAGCTCGAAAATGAGATATTACATCCCGTATTTTCTTACGATAAAATTTTGTCGTAAGTTAATCGACGTAAGTACGGGAATGATTATTGTGAGATTATAAGTATTATGCTATTTCAAACAAGTGATGAGTAAACTCATGAAGGTGAGAGGGTAAGCAAATCGAAGAAAATAAATTTTGTCGAAGTTTGACATTTTGGAGTAAAATACGGCCCAAGCTACAATACTCGATATTTATGGACTAGTTCTATACAAGGTACCATTTGACCATGATAGTATGATGTATAAAGTATGTTAAAAATAAACTTTGGCAAAAGATAGTAACGTTTCCAACCATCTTGGCCGTTCCTGCCAATTATATTTTGTTAACAAATAGAATCATATTCTATGGAGAAATTCATTCAAGACATTGGTCATGATCTGAAAAGCAAGAAGAAGAGACTACAACATATAAACCTTTAGAGGGAACCTGCCGAAGAGATTTGATCTATATGGAGTTGTCACGGATTTTCCTTTGTCAAGGTTGCTGATGAAGAGCTCATACAGTCCCATCCCAAACACTAACATCACTGTCCCTAATAAATATATGTTGACGATAAGGTATGTTAAAGGCTATCCCTTCTTTCCTTTGGCATGATCTATACGATACAAATGAAACGAGCAAATGTACAACTTTCATAAATTACTTTATTCATAGAAGTATTATAAGTGCCTATGTTCTTGAATTCCTATATGTCTTATTATTCCATCATCTGTTCATGGGTCTCAGAAAAATACGTATATTAAAAAAGTTTACTTCATGATATTAATCAGAGGCATGATAGGCTTATGATGTACCAAGAGACTTTATTAATGTATTTCATATTCATTTCATGCATTTATACATGCACATTGATCCATGACCAGATGGCGTTATATACACGTATATATATGTATATATATGTATATGGGATATGGGAAAGGTTATGGCATTATATACGCACCACCACCTGATCAGCTGGTATATACGTTGATGATTTTGCCCACCGAGATAATATGATGGGATGCCCTCAAAGGCCTGATGATGTTATCAAACATGTACATATGCACGACATGACATTCATACGCATATGCATGACACTATAATTATTTCATAAATTACAGAGTTATCCAGACTTACAGGTTCAGTCATTTATTCTATATTTCTTCGATGTCTGCTATGTACTTATTTATGTGCCTTACATACTCGATACATTATTCGTACTGACGTTCATTTTTCTTGGGGACGCTGCATTTAATGCCCGCAGATTCCGATAGACTGGTCGAGAGCCCTTCAAGTAGGCTATCAGCTCAGCGGAAGATGTTGGTGCGCTCCATTTTCTTCGGAGTTGCCTGTTTGGTTAGTATGATTTAGACGTGTATTGTTTGGTATGGCGGGGCACTGTCCTGACCTTTATAAAAATTATGTATTCTTAGAGGCTTGTAGACAGATGCCATGTACGTAAAAGATTATATAGCCTTGTCGGCCTATGTTTAGTATACGAGTGGTTATTTTGGTCTTATAGACCCGTATGTCTTATGTATAAGTTGGTATCACATGTTGTATTCTACTTATCTCACAGCAGCCTTCCGGCTCAGTTATCTATGATAGTATGACACGAAAAGATACGTTATGTTGGTACTCGATTACTGGGGGCCCGTCGCGGCCGATCGATTTGGGTCGTGATAATTCGTGGGCACTAAGATAAGCCAATTATTCATGCAGCAGGTGGCAGAATGACTAGGAAAAGTAATTGCTTACATTTAAAGAAAGCTGAGAAGGAACGAAAGGAATTATTCGATGAATGACACAGAGTTAGTCACGTTACGAACGCACTTAAGATTTCAGAGTATTATCCATGCAACATATATGTTGACATTCATACAACCGTAGAAGACTCCAATATAAGTTAAAAGAAAGAATTGAGCCCGGATCACAGACAAAGGATTGAATTGTTAGAAGATTATATCACGGATATTCCATAGCGTCCATGAAAGGCTAATGTAATAACTAATACCCTGAGCCACAAATTGAAAGATAGCTTAAGACTTCATAAAGGCTGAGAGAGAAGAGGAAACTAAAGAGTTACATCAGCTAAGTAAATCAGGAGTCTGATTATTGGAGCTAGATAATTGTAGAAATCTAGATTGAAACATTGCAGAATCACTCTTAATATCAGAGGTACAAGAGAGATAATACATCAACCATATTCTATAATAGCTCTACGATAAAGCCAGTTAGAAGAGTACCAGCTTTATAAGAAGTCAGTATGAATTTTCTATCGGATTGTGTATGCACCAGAGGTGCAAGTATTATAGTAGAACTTCAAGTTCTGTATGTGAATTATATATATGTGTAAGTGAGGTTATGAAAGAGATAGAAGATACAATGCGAGATTTCAAGGTAAGTAAGGTAAAGGTGAAGAAGGTACGAGATACTCATGTGTAGAAGGTTGTGAATAGTCCATACTTCATATAGAGGGCTAGAAGTACTAGGACTCAGTTGTTACACCCCATGTTTTCATACGTAAAAGTATGCCATGAGTAAATTGATGAAAGCTCGAAAATGAGATATTACATCCCGCATTTTCGTACGTTAAAGTTTCGTCGTAAGTTAATTAACATAGACTCGGGGATGACATTATCTTGAAGTTAGCATATTTATGCTATTTATAACAAGCAATAAGCAAGTTCCATGAGGGATAAAGGGAACACGAATTAAAGAAAATGAGTTTTGTTGAAGGTTGTCGATTTGGGACAAAATACGGGCCGAGCGATAATACCCGTTATTTATAGACTAGTACCATACAAGGTACCATATGACCATGATAGTATGATGTATAAAGTGTATAAAAAAAAGTAAATTTTTAAGTAATTTGAAATAATTTTTAATTATGTGGGTAATTGATTAATTATTAATTAGTGGTTAATTAAGGTCTTTTGGATAAAGACCAAAATGTCACGTGGCAGTAAGGCCATGTCCAAATTGTAACTCTTACAATTGAGTGATAGGTGGCATATTTATTTATTATGCGGCAAGATTTGAGAATTTGTCAAGTTTTCTAACAAAATAGTCCCATTATATTTTAATCAAAACTAGCAAAGCTTACTAGCAAAACCACTAAATGTAATTGCAGAACATGATTGCTCGTCTTTCGCAGACTGTTAGCCATTTCTTTGACAAGATAAGTAGATAAATCAATATAAACCAGCTACGAAAACCATGCTTCGCAGGTTTACACACTTGGCCAGAGCGAATAACAAAAAACTTTAATCAGCAATTAATTTTCATATAAACTGAAGCGTAAACACACGCTTTTGGGAAGATTGCAATATTAAGGGAGTACGGTGTAATCTTTCCCAAGAGAATCGACTCAGGTATGTTAAGGCTAAGCCCTTCCTTCATTTTGACATGATCTCGTCATTACACAAGTTTGATAATGAGGCATAAAGAAAAGTTCATATCCCGGAATTTACGTATATTTTGCTAGTCTCGCAAGTTACAATATTCTTTTTATCGGGACTTCATATTCATTTGAGTATTTCCTTCTTCAAGTCAAGAGAGCAAAGAGTCTATATATACAGTATCACAGTATTTTCATTAGCATCGAGCTATAATCGATGGGCAGGCCCCTATTGGGCAACCTCTGATCAGATGGTAAGTTATATACCGAGCCTACTGTGACCGAGCACCTATGAGCGAGGCCAGTTGGCCGAGATACAGAGCCTAGTATGGCTGAGCGCCTATGAGCGAGCCTACTGCGACAGAGCAGTTATTTATATATATTGAGCCTTATAAGGCCGGACATCTATTTTACTTACTATAATAGTGTCAGTATCAGCAGGTGAGCATATCTTAAGATTAACTTTGACCCCAGTTGCTTTCAGTTATTATATTATCAGTTCAGTTTCAGCACTCAGTATATTGCCTTATATACTCGGTACATTATTTCGTACTGACGTCCCTTCTTGGGGGCGCTGCATTTCATGTATGCAGGTTCAGACCCCCCTCAGTAGGTGTTGCCCGAGTTCAGCTTTATCGGTAAGCTTCCCGTCCTTCGGAGTTGCCGGTTCTAGAAGTTTTGTGGACATCTTGTGTATATATGTAGATAGGTTATGGGTAGGTCGGGGCCTTGCTCCAATCACAGTACATCCATCAGTAAAGGCTTGTAGACATATCCTGTTAGTTAGTGCAATATGTTGGGCTTGTAGGCCCTGTACGTATCATTTGTTGGCTTGTCAATTATAGTAGTTATGACGGCCTTGCCGGCCTAGCTTTATGTTGACCTTTAGTCAGCGTTAGTCTCTATTAAGTTTTATATTTTGCTACTTAAATTGTCTTGCAATGTGGCCCCTGGCCAAAGTATGACATTACATGTCCGGAATTCTTGAGTCGCAAGTTTGTATACAAGGATAAATGAGCATCGGGTGCCGGTCTCACCCTCACACCACTGGAAAATCAGCCTATGGCAACACATGAAAAACCGTTGCAATAGTCATGTAAACCGTTACCGTTGATTTAGTGCAACGGTTTAGCGACCGTTTCACCAGGTCGCGTGCCAATAACTCTGAAGCAACGGTTTGTGTAACGGTTGTAATAACCATTGCTATAGGACCATCTATCGTAACGGTTATTCCTCTTTCTGATGGAACGCTTATTTTTCCTCTATTGCTACCGTTCAAAACCGTTACCATTAGTTTTAATGCAACAATTATATTAGCTATGGCAACGGTTATTTAATGATATCACAACGGTTCTCTAATGCTATTGTTACGGTTTTTCATATTGCAACGGTTGCTAAGGGAACAAATTGCATGACCTATTGCAACGGTTTACACTATTTATTAGAATATATTTTTTGTCCTATTGCAACAATTTTGGTAGGCTATGCAACAACATAACTATGATATATGCACCTTGTTGCACAATTATAAATCAATACACCGAAATTTATATAAGTCACATAATAAACTACTCATAAACTTTTGCAATCCAAAATAATTGTCCAACAAGCTACATATTAATATCCATCAAAGCAAAATGTTCAAACCCAAGTGCATAAGTTTTAAAATTCAAGAGATAACATAAGCTTCAAAATATTCCATAACAATATTCCTAAAACATCTAAATTCAAGCAATAATTCAAGAATCTTCTTAAGTTACGTCTAGATCGTCCCTACCTTCGTCTTCCCTTTACCTTTTCTCCACCTACAAAAAAGGATAAAAAATAAAGTCATTACCTTCTGGCGCTAGTTGACAATTCAAGCAAGCATGAACAGAAATGCAAGCAATTCAGTTAAACTTCGTGTTAAATGGGAAATCGTAATGGCCTTTCCAGTTCCATAATTGGAAAGAGTACAAAGAAAATTCACAGTAGAGAATTTTCTCAATACACAGTACAAATTATCAGAGAATCTTCCTCAAAAAAGGAGCCTCAAGTTTTTATCTTCTAGGGGATGACAATAGCACTGCGCAGCTGAATCAACACGCACATGGCGTCGTGGACTTGCATTGCTCGTCATTCAAAATACTACATTTTCTCTAATCACATTACTAAACTGTTTTTTCTGCTCTTTGAAAAGGTCTGGGAAAAGGGATGTAACAGTAAAGATTGTCACACCTCCCTTTTTACCAAGGGTGGATATAAGGGAGTTTTTTTAATTAAAGTGACATATTCGAATGGGATTATTTTATTTAATCAGATCGCAACTTGGAATAGTTTATTTGGTGTCCCAAGTCACCGGTTTATTTTAAATCCCAAATCGAGGAAGTTTCGACTTTATTTTAAAAGTCTGCGAACCAGAAATTCTAGATAAGGAATTCTGTTAACCCGGAAGAAGGTGTTAGGCATTCCCGGGTTTCGTGGTTCTAGCACGGTCGCTTAGCGATTTATACTTGGCTTAAATTGTTTAAATATTCATTTTTAGAACCTATGTGCATTTATCTTTTTACCGCTTTTAATCACTTGATTTGTTCGTAATGAAAGAATTGAGTTACGCGTACGTATACTCATTTCCTTTGGCGCATCAAAAATCATGTCACGCGTACATGTCCACCATTAATCACGCTTTATTAATTATTCAGAAAGTTTGGTTGGAGTTGCGCGAACGCATCCCCCGATTTATTTTTAGGACTAGATTCGCAATTATATTATGAGAACGTATACATAATCACAATAATAGTCTAAGTTGAGCCTAAAGTACACTACGAGTATTTAAGATTATTTAAAATCTAAGTTGTAATACTAATATGAGGGCCATATATGATTTAATTAGGATGGCGCACCTCAATTTATTTTAAAAGCATTTGTACTCAGTTAAATCAATCTATGGATATTCATTTTTAAAAACCAATTTGAAGTTCAATATAAAGCTATTAATTATACTCATACTTAGGATAATACACTAGGCCTTCAATCGTTTGAGAAAAATGGGCCAACGACACGTCCAGTTCACTATCTAACAAAAATTTCGCAGGCAAGTGGGTTGGGGGGGGGGGGGGGGTTGAGAACTGCGTTCAAACGGAAAAGACCAATTTCATGTGACTTTGAGACACATATAATAAGGCATTAGTTCAGGAAACTTTGTTGTTTTTTTTTCGATTTTCTTTTGGTTTTCTGTTTTGTTTTGATTTCTCTTTCTTTTCATTTCCTTTTCCTTTTCTCCTTTTTTTTCTTCATTTTTTCATTTTATTTTCTTTGTCTTTTCTTCCTCTTTTTTGCATCTTTCTTTTTCTTCTCTTTTTTTTTTCATTCATTCCATTCTCTCAATAATAACTTCCAAGTTCCAAAGAGGGTAATCAAAGAATGGGAGCCAGCTCAAAGGGTTTGCAAAGAGTTGGTAGTGTATGGATAGTGAGAAAGAAAGCCTTCTTCATCGGAGAACATTAATTCTGTATAAAGGATCCAACGTAGTACCTTTTGACTATATTTGCATTGACAGTTATTTCAGGGACATTTCCTTCGATGTGTCCCAAGTACAACGCACTCTTTTGGTAGTACTCTTGTTGCAATGTGTGGACCTTTCCAATCTGGAACCAATTTTCCTTTAGATGTTCCGAGTCTTTGTTTTATTTCCTTAAACTTATCTTCTTTGCATTCTAATTCTCGATTCATTATTTCGAGGTCTGACAGCGTTTCAGGATCTGGGCATGAAGTCCGCAAGCATGTCATATTATTGAAATCTGCATTTAACAAAACTAAATAGAGAATAAGAAAAGATGACAAGATTAAGAAAAGAGACATTCATGGACAATGAAATATTAATTTCATTTGATTTTTTTGATTTTTTTTTTGATTGATTTTTTTTTCAATTTTTTTAAGATAGAAGGGCTTAGATCGAAAAGTATGACAATAAGGTAAAACATCCAGATCACACCCTGAGATAATCCGGACGCAGAAAGGATATCAAGACTGGCTATTAAGACTCCCGTCTGATGGGGAACTTTCATGCATGGCAACCATTTTTTGGCTTTTCTTCTGTCTCAGCAATGGCTGCAATGGCTTTCAGTGCCGGATCAAATTGCTCATCTTTACAAATCATTCCGACTATTGGCCCGATATTGTGGGCAGGCAACAGATTGTTCATCACATCAGAAGCTTCTTCATCCCGAAAAATAATTCTTTTAGCTTCAATAAAATCTTCAACTGCCTTTTTGAGGGTCCAACAGTCTTTTGTATTGTCTCCCACTGCTCCAGAGTGGTATTCACATCTAGCATCAGCTCAGTGCGATGGGAACTTGGTGTTCGGCCGGTTCGGGGCCACTAGCTGCAATAGATTTAGCCTGATTAGCTTTTGGAACAAGCTTGAATACGATTCACCAATAGGGTGAACTGATTCTTTCTGAAAGGCTCTCTTCAGCGAGGATTGTATTGGGGATCAATTGGTTGAGGATTATATGGAGCTTGGTAAGGATGGGCATTTCTAGGAGGTGGAGCTCGGTTTTGTGTATAATGTTGTGGCCGCGTATAAGGTTGCACGTTCATCACCGCATAGGGAGGCAGTGCCACGGCATAAGAAGCATCTTGAAGGGGATAATAGTGTGGTGGGATGATAGGAGGCATATATGATTGGCTGAATGACCTGCGGGCCCCCCTCGAGCTTGAAACCATCATGGCTCTCTCTTCACTCCCATTTCTGTTCATCAAATCCTCCGAACCATTCTGAGTAGACTGTGATGTGGCCTTGAAAGCAGCATGACTCAAGATTCGACCTATTTTTAAATCGTTTCAACCATTTCGCCAATTTTGATAGCCTCAGCGAACGGCTTACCCACAGCAGACATCATGTTTTGGAAGTAGTCAGCCTCTTGGGCCTGCAGAAAGACCGTGACCATTTCAATTTCGTCCATTGGTGGCTTTACCCTGGCAGCTTGCTCACGCCATTTGACGGCATATTCGTGGAAGCTTTCCGCGGTTTTCTTTTTCAAATTGGACAAAGAGTTTCTGTCGGGAGCGATGTCCACATTATACTGGAACTTGCGGACAAAATCTCAGGTCATATCGCCCCACACATGCCAATGAGTAATTTCTTGATCCGTATACCACTCAGAAGCGATTCCGGTGAGGCTTTCACCAAAATAGGCCATTAGCAGCGCGTCTTTTCCACCAACACCCCTCAGCTGGTTACAATATCGTTTCAGATGAGCGACCGGGTCTTCGTGCCCGTCGTACTTTTCAAGTTTTGGCATCTTGAAGCCAACTGGCAAATGGACATGGGGAAACATACAAAGGTCAAAGTATGAGACACTCTTTTGGCCACTTAGACCTTCCATGTTTTTCAGGCTCTGTTCCAGGTTCTTCATCTTCCGAGCCATTTCCTCTTGCTCGGAATTTTTAACCATATTTTCTCGCTCCCCCGAGAGATCATTTTGCGGAGGTTGAGTTAAAGATTACGGGGTCACATATGTTATTTCTGGTGGAAGCTGTGGATCCTGAAAGATGAACATTGGAGGCGGTGCCCTTGAAGCCGGTGCCTGGGGGCGAACCACAGAAGGCATGCAAGGAACATTTTACAGCATTGGAGGGTGCCCGCATGGGATGAGCGGGTTGGGCATAGGGGCGTTTGTAACCTCACCTGACCTCGGGATCAACTCAGGGAACCCAGGGATTGCACTTGGCGGTTCCCTACCATTAGACCAGGCGTCCCACATTTCCAATATGCGCAGATGCAACATCTTATTCTCTTCAGCAGCTGCTGATTCTAGCTGCAGAATAGCCGATGCCAGGCTATCCTCAGGATCGATGATTTGTGGATGACCTTCAGAGGCCATAGCAACCTTTCCTTTGGATCTTGTAAGTAAGGATGAGAAACCAGATTACCAACAAAACCAACCACCTGAACAGAACCTTGCTTAATTTGCATACCGAACAACCTTGTTAGTTTTGAGACATTTAACATATAGGAAATCGCACGTTGGGATGCAATGCACATAACAGTTAAATGCTTCTACCATGTGTTTGAACGGTTGCATGTTTCATTTCGGCCTTAACTACCCCTTTTCACTTTGTACCTCTTTTCTTTCATTTCTGCCTCTCTTTAATCACTCGTTTTCGCCGCTCTTTTATTTTGGCCCTCTTTTTCTTTTTTCTTTTTTTCCTTTTTTCCCCGTTTTTGTCACTCTTTTCTTTCTTTTTCACTCAATTTTTCTTTCTCTTTTTTTTTAGTTTATTTTTTCACTCAATTTATTTTATAGCTATGATCGAATCCGATGGGGATTGCCTACGTATCATGACGCCGCATGAATTAGATCTTGCGTAGTTCAGGAAGATCGAGAATGGAGTAAATAAGCTAACTTTTTTTTTTTTACTTTTTATAAAACTCAGACCATGAAAGCTTTAAGACAAAAGAAAAACATTTTTTGGTTTTTGGTTTTTGATTTTTTTTGTTTTTTTGTATTTCTTTTGGAGTTTTCGAAAAAAAAAGCTTTGAAAGAAGAAAGGAAATATTTTTTGGATTTTTTATTTTGATCATTTTTTTTTTGAAAGAAAGACTTCTAGATATTTCTTTTCTTTTGATTTGAACTTTGGGAATTTCAAAAGTAAAAAGAATTTTTTTTTTGAATTTTCAATTGTTTTCTCTTTTTCTAAAGAAGAAAGAAAAATGTTTTTGAATTTTGGATGTTGCCTCTTAATTTTCGAAAGAGGGGCTTTTAAGAAAATATTTTGGATTTCTGAGTTTTTTTTATTATTACAAAACTACTTCTAAAGAAAAAAGAAAATATTTTTGGACTTCAATTTATTCAAATTTTTTTATGACATTTACGAAAGAAAGACTTTTGAAGAAGGAAAAGAATACTTTTGTTTTTTGGATTCTTTTTTTTTTTATAGATATTTTTTTAATTTTTGGGAAAAATACTTCAAAATAAAGGAAACCATATTTTGGATTTTAATTTTTTATTGATTTTTCTTTTGTTTTTTTCCGTATGAAAGACTTTAGAAAGAAGAAAACGATTTTTTGAGTTTAATTTTTTTTTTAATTTTCGAAGGAAGGAATTAAAGAAAATTCTATTTTGATTTTTTAAAAATTGGGACCGAAACCGATGAGGTTTCCTACGTATTTCACATCCGGTGAGAATCAGACCCGCGTAGTTCGATCAGTTTTGACGGAACAAGGGAAACATGGCACTTGAAAATGTTGGCTCATTTCGAAATGATTTTTCTTTTTCTTTTTTTTTTCTTTTTCAAAAAATTTCGGCAGAGTTTCGGGATATTTTGAACAACAGGTTTTTTCAAAAAACGGGTAATTTTCTCTCTCTTACCTCAAATCGGTCTTTTCTTGACTTTTCTTTTCTATTCTAGAAACCGGTCAACATGTAAACCGAAGCAAATAAATGTACAAGTAGCACGTAAAGTGCATCAGGATGGTCCTTTTATTTCGAGTACACCTGTCCTAGACGGACCCAAACCCCTGTGTTGAGTCCCCAAAGTCAAATGCACGTGATGTAAACAAGCGTTCCTACTAGGGATCCGGCATGAGGCTATGTTATTCTAGGTTTAAATCCTGGGTGTATTGTTCTAGACCTGGATTACCCGAACAGACAACTCGAGCCGAGGGGGGCAGCGTACCGGTAACGAAAAGATCATCCGATTTTGCAACTTGTCCGATCCTCGTTCTAAATTAAGGATATGACACTAACAGAAAAGAAGTCACATCAGCGTGCACTTCCCAAAAGATTTAGAAGACTCAGAGAGAAGAAGGGTTTCGTAACAGTTTATATACAGTTCAAACAATATCAAAGGGGTAAAAAGAGGCATCTAGCACATTAGGCTTAAACACGTAAAAATCAGATAATAAACGAAAGCCCAGCATGACAGTTATTCTAAGCTCGAATTCTGAACCCTGAACCAAAAGTTCTGGGTTATTATCCCCAGCAGAGTCGCCAGAGCTGTCACACCTCCTTTTTACCCGAGGGGGATATGGAGTTTTTCCAATTAAAGTGACATAATCAAAATGGGATTATTTTATTTATTTCAGAGTCGCTACTTGGGATAATTTATGGTGTCCCAAGTCACCGGTTTATTTTAAAATCCCATATCGAGGAAATTTGACTCTATTTTTTGTTCCGCGAACACAGAAGACTGGGTAAGGAATTCTGTTAATCCGGGAGAAGGTGTGAGGCACTCCCGAGTTCCGTAGTTTTAGCACGGTCGCTCAACCATTAATAATTGGCCTAATTATCTGATTAATAACATGTTTTAAACCTATTGTGCATTTTTAACTTTATAACGCTTTTAATTATTTATGGAGTTATTTCTGGAACAAGTCACGATTGTCGTACACTTGTTTGTTTTTGTACACGTTGCGAATCGCTTTACGGGAACCTTACCCACGATCTACAACATGTGTATTTTTATTATTGTTTGAAGTTATGATCGGGTCACATGAAATGCGCACCCGAATTGGATATTATGTATCACGACTATGCCACGGGAACCGTACCCATAACCGTGATGATTTAATTATGTGCCTAAAGCAAGCTACGAATGTTCATGAATATTTATTCTAGACTACTTTGAGATTATTGCAAGGTCATGGATTATGAAAATTGTTGTGGATAAAGTGTTAGCTTTTGCCCTATAGCATGAAGCCCACTGAATATGACTAATTTGCATTCTACCACAGGAAACATTTGTATGCAACCAAATTCAATCACTTACTCCACATTTCTAAAGTCATACATGGCCGCATGTATTGGCCGAGCAAATCAAAGGCCACTACTCTAATATAATTCATATCCACATGTACACCCAGAACAAAAGGAGAAGTGAATCAACAACAATGAAATATATTATCTTTCTAGAATAAACAATTGAAGATTGACAAGCCAAACAATTCCAAACAAACTACCAAAGGGAATAGTGAAAAGGCAACGACAAAACCATTGAAAATCGAATGAGTTGTTTACACTCATGAAATCAGACCCAATCTATAGACAAATTCTATTTGATTCCATGAACATTTTTAGTGCTAAATCTGAATCATCAGTCAATAAATTCAAACAAACAAAAAAAAAGAAAAAATTCATGATTTCATACGCCACTAGATGGCATTTTATTTCGAATCTAAACTAAAATTGAAGTCTGCAAATCAACATAAACAGCAGACACATCAGATTGACAAACATAATTCCATACAAAAATAGATCTAAAAAAATGAAGTTTCGGTACATACCTAACACAAAGGAGCTAATCTAACAAAGTCAAGAGCCAAATAAAGGTGGAATCGGCGGGTTTGAAGCTCAAAAAGCAGTCTCGACAGTAGCTGATGTTTTATACTTCAATACCACACAAGAGGGGGGCGATTTGTGTGGTACCCAATTTTTCGCTTAACTTGATTATAGAAGGACCTGGTTCTTCTATGTGTTCCAACTACAACTGTTGCGGAATAATAAGCATAGAAATTAAAGAACACAAAGATTTTACGTGGAAAACACCTGGCTCAAAAGGTAAATAAACACGACCTACTTTCCAGTAGGATTTTCCCAAACTCTCCACTAAAATCACTGAGCCAAAAACTACATTTACAAAAACTCTATTTGTAAACCTAGGATTAACTCTAATCCCGTTGTAGCACACAGCCTCAACTGTTGCGACAACTTCAAGTTAACTCTTACTTGAAAACTCTGAGTACCTAATACAATTGCTTCTAGATAAGCTGAAAGGTACAATATGAAAACCACCTACTACAATTGAACTAGAATAAAAGACAGACACTTGGAACTGGTTCTTTTATCTGGTTCAAGTAGCTTCAGGTTTGCACGCTTGAATCACACACAAATTGCTTGCAAAATTGCATTGCTATTTTGCTCTAAATTAAAGTTTAACTTCTGCTTATGTGTGTTACCTGTAAAAGAGAATAACACTAATATTTATGGAGTTAGTAAATAGAGATTATCTAGAATTCTGATGCTACACTTCCTTGGTGGAAGAGTTCTAGTTGAACTCATCCTCTAACTCTATCCGTCTCTTAAGCAGTGTTCTATTTGTGTAAGGAGTCTTTCTCCTTATCCAATATGCAACCTTTTCGATCATGATCAAGAGATATCACTTCTGGCAAGTTAGAATTATCTCCTTCATGTGCATCTCACACGCTTGAGTTGATCATATCTGTGCCTCGCACGGATGGACCTGGTCCGTGTCTGAGTTCCTTTGTCAGTCTTCAAAACTCACTTTTACTTGGGCCAACAAATTTCCCCTTTTTGATGATGACAAACTCTGTGCTTTCCACTCACTCAGGCCCTGTTAGAACTCATCTTGTTCATCAATGCAAAGTTAGAAAGTTTTTACTTATCATCAAGGACCAGGTTCATTAGGTTATAAACATCACTTATTCAAAACATAAAGCACAATATCTCTTCCCCCTTTTGGCATCATTGAAAAGTTGCATAAACATAGTGTGACTCCCGAAATTTTAACAATTACTCATGGTCACTGGGGCCACTGCAAGTGCAATCATGGAGTAATCATCAGTAATCAACCAAACATATTCAAACTATCAAGGAAAGATAAACAGTCAACAAGAGCAAAAACAACAAACTTCATTGATAGAGAATATGATTCTGCCACAATCCACAAAAAGAAACAAAAATAGTCAAAACATGAGCAAAACAAGAAAAATCCCTAATCTGGGTCACTGAATGGTCTAGACAAGGTTCAGGAACTGAAGGCTAAAGATCTTAAGGCTTGGAAGAGCTGGAGGGTTGGGTTTTGGCTTGGAGAAGGTGCATCATATTTTGAATAATGCCATCATTCTTCTCCTTTTCCTTTGTGAGCTCAGTTCTAAGAGCATCTCTCTCAGATTCCACCTCTCCTAAACGAGCCTTCAACCTAGCTATCTCAGCATCCTTTGCCCCATTCTCCTGCACTAGAGCTCTGACTTTGCTATTGATAGGTGTCTTTTTGGATGAACCAGGTTCATTGGGAATGGCATTGACCTCATAGTCACAAGCAATCAAAGTGTTGATTCCAAAATGGTCTTTCCTTGTGGCCATTTCCCACTTCTTCAGTGGCACCTTGCAACGATCAAGAAACAGTAGTCAGAATAAACCCATAAGGGGTGGCATGGGCCTTGGAGCCATTGATAACCCTATCCAGTAGCTTGATAATAAATGCAGGCCAGTTGATCTGCCTTTCAATTTCAAGACACTCCATCAAACCCAAGTCCATATAGTTAGCAATGTGCCTTCTTTCCTTCCTAGGCAGCAGACACTTGTTGACAAATTCAAACAGGACCTTGTGGCAGGGCTTCATTTCACTTTTATACACGACCTTGGCTTCATTCACATCTGGGACATCACAAAACCTTCTAGTGATGGCAAGGGCAGTAGGAAGGGAGTCCAGACTTGGCCATTTCTGCCTAGTGTAGTCATCATACCCTTCAGAAGGGATGTCAAGGATCTCACCCAGCTCATTTGCATCAAATGTCACTTGAAATCCTTTCACTTGACTGGTAACTCTGCCATCCTTGACCTCTGCATTTGCAATGAACTCAATGATCTCAATCCTGGCCAGCCTACCATCCAATTGAAAGACCATGTCCTTTCAACCCTGAGCAGAAAGAGCATCAACTAATCGAACCATCCCTGGTTCCTCCAAATCCTTCAGAAGTCTACCCTTCAAAATGTTTCTTTTGCCAAATTTGGCTAGCTTGTCTTGTTCAGCATCAGATTCACCCTCTTCTTCATCACTCCGATCTTCATCTTCAATAATCTTAACTTGCTTGGCTTTCACAGCAGACCTTGTTCTTTTAGCCAAGGAAGAAGGATTAGCAGCCTTGGAAACAGATGAAGACTTCTTGGAAGAAGTCTTGGTTTTCTTTGGCTTAGGGGTCTGAACCTCCACATCTACAATCGCATGTTAATTTTGATGGACCTGTTCCATCTCATCCACATCAACAGCCTCAGTAGACTCTACAACCTTAGCTTTACCTTTGTCCATTCTCTTCTTTTTGCCTTCAGCCATAGCTTTTTGTAACTCCTCCTCACTCTGCTTCAACTTACTCCTTGTGGCCCTTCCTTTTGGTAGAGAAATCTCAGCAGTTGTTGGAGAAGAAGCCTTTCTTTTCTTGGTAGTTTTTGCAGTGCTTGGGGCTTTTGGTGTTGGGGTTCTCCTTTTCCTTGGATTATAGCTTGCACCCACTTTCTTCAGAAGGTCTGCTAGGGTCTCCTTAATAGATGAACCGGGTTCATCTGCATGTGAACTTAGATTAACCAGCCCTTCAGCAGCCTCCCTTGATCCACTTCCTCCTGTTATCTTGCTACTTTATTCTACAACTTCTTCCTCAGCCCCACAGAGAGCGGGTCTAACCATTTCTGAGGTGGGTGAAGAATCAGCCACTTCTATCCCTCTTCCCCTCACATCACTACTCACACCCTCACTCTCCTTTTCTTTTTCACTTTTATTTTTACCTCCTCTCCTTCTTGACTCAGGTGTTTCCACATTCATAACAAACCCAACCAGAATAAACCTATTATCCACATTTTCAACCAAAACGGAGCGTACCTCAGAAGGGGGATTTTGAACCTTCTCAGAATTAGAAGACCCAGTTCCTTCCCCCTCACTCGCAGATTTGAAGGAATCATCTGAGTTTTCAGAGTCTTGGGCTTGGCTAGCCTTTAATTGTGCATTTAGTTTCTTTGAGAGCGCACCTGTAGCCACAGTTTTGCGAGCAAGTATCTTTACTCGCCTTCTCCTATGTTGGCGGGTAGTGCTGGGTTGAGGAGGTGTGAAGGAATCAGAGGGGGTAGGTTGTGGAGGAGTACCTGGGTTATCTTGAGGGTTAGACATCTTGCTAATTCTGAAAGAGGATTTTTGAGTTGGGGATTTGGAAGAGAGAAGAATAGAGAGCAGAAGAAATTCGACGGTTTTAGAATTATGAGAGTGGTAGTGATGGTGATGATGGTTTTTTAAAAAGAGAGGATTAATTAATGACTACAGTCAATTAGAAGTCCAATCAACCCGAAATTTCAGGTTGAATGTGCGGTTAAGCTTCCCTAGATTTTAGGCATTTTGTGCGGTGAGAATTCTAGTAGAGACGGAACTGGTTCAAATTTAAAAGGATAGGTTTTTATGAGGTTTTTGATCATAGGTAGGACTCTGCTCATGAATTAAATATTAATATTTCTAATTGTGCAGAGTGTAGAAAACATACCTCGTTATTTCGATGAATCAGGTTCTTCACTAAGAATCCTCTAGATCATGCCTTAATTTACCAAAATAGAAAAATTTGTTAGAGATCAGTGAATCATATCAACACATGGCACAGGAGTATACTATTTACAGTATGAGACTGAGCAACAATTTATCTAGATATGTACACAAGTTCTGATTTCCAAACCAATTTTTTTTCATAGTGCATTCTGAACTGGTTTCATTAGGTGATCTTAATCATCCCTAGTTCTAACATGTTCCTTTCAAAGCTTTCTCTACTCAGTGCTTTTGTAAAAATGTCAGCAATCTGCTTATCAGTAGCAAAAAATTCTATAGTGATCAATCATTTCTCATAGTTGTCCCTTAAGAAATGATGTCTAACATATATGTGCTTAGTTCTCTTATGATGAACTGGGTTCTTAGTCATACTAATAGCACTAGTGTTATCATAAAAAATAGGGATACAACCAACTTCAATACCAAAATCATCAACTGCTTTTTGATCTACAGCAATTGAGCACAACAATAGGCAGCAAAAACATACTCAGCTTCAGCAGTAGATAAGGCCACTGAGTTTTGCTTTTTAGTGGCCCATGATACCAGATATGAACCAAGAAAGTGAGTCATACCTGAGGTGCTCTTATTGTCCACAAGGAACCTGCATAGTCAGCATCAGCATATCCCACTAAATTAAAGTTGCTACCTTTTGGATACCAAAGGCAAAGGTCAGTAGTGCCTTTCAAGTATCTCAATATCTTCTTGACAGCAGTCAAGTGGGATTCTTTAGGATTTGCTTGAAATCGAGCACATAGCCCTACACTGAAGACAATATCAGGTCTGCTAGCAGTAAGATACAAAAGTGAACCAATCATACCCCTATACAACTTCTGATCAACAGATGAACCAGGTTCATCTATGTCTAATTTAGTAGCTGTTGCAATAGGAGTGTCTATTTCCTTTGATTCATCCAATTTAAACTTCTTAATCAACTCTTTTGCATATTTCTGCTGATGGATCATGGTTCCATTTGAGTTTTGTTTGATCTGTAAGCCTAAGAAGAAGTTAAGCTCACCCATCATACTCATTTCAAATTCACTCCCCATTAATTTAGAAAATTCCTTACTAAGTTTTTCAGTGGTTGCCCCAAAAATTATGTCATCAACATATATTTGTACCACTAGTAGATCCTTACCTTTTCCCCTCAAGAATAGAGTACTGCCAATCTTACCTCTCTTGTAGCCATGTTCAAGCAGGAATTTGGATAGTCGTTCATACCATGCTCTAGAGGACTGCTTGAGTCCATAGAATGCCTTGTCCAGTTTATATACATGATCTGGACACTCCTTGCTTTCAAACCCTGGAGGTTGTTTGACAAATACTTCTTACTTTAAGTAGCCATTTAGGAAAGCACTCTTCACATCCATCTGGTGAAGAGTAAATTCCATGTGTGCTGCAAAAGCTATGAGGAGTCTTATTGCTTCCAATCTTGCAACTGGAGCAAAGGTCTCATCATAGTTTATGCCCTCCTCTTGGCTATAACCTTGAACCACCAACCTTGCCAGTTCCATCTTCATCAAGTTTGTTTCCGAAGACCCATTTAGTGCTGATTACTGATCTATCTGTGGGTCTTGTAACCAGATGCCAAACTTGACTCCTTTCAAACTGATTGAGTTCATCTTGCATTGCATTTACCCAGTCTGCATCCTGAAAAGCCTCCGTAACATTTTTAGGTTCAATAAGAGATAACAAAGCATCAAAAGCACACAGATTCTTTAATTGAGATCTAGTTTAATTCCAGAGGTTGGATCAGTAATTATGTTCTCAATGGGATGAGAACTTTGATACTTGTAAGGTTTCACAACCAACTGGTTTCTGTTTGATGTTTCTCCCATGTTCTGTTGCTGAGGAACAGACTCATGGACAGGTTCCATTTGGGTATTAGATTAGTTCTTCTTTGTTCAGTTCCCCCTGTCAGGTTGCCCTGGATGGAAGAACTTGTTCCATCACCTGTTCCTTCTTCTGGTGCAGCTTCAGCTTGGGCTGTGACTTCACTTAATTCTTTACCAGCCCAATAGCTTCATCTTTATGTTCCTGTCTCTCAGAAAGAATGTTAGTTTCATCAAAACTACATGTACACTTTCTCCCTCATCACTTCTAGGATCAAACTTACCTAGGGAGTCCTTTCCATTATTGTGCACAAAGCACTTGCATCCAAATGCCCTAAGATGGGATATATTTAGTTTTTTCCCTTTAAGTAACTCATAGGGAGTCTTCTCTACAAGAGGTCTAGTCATGCACCTATTAATGATGTAACATGCAGTGTTTACAGCTTCTGCCCAGAAGCTATAGGGCAGTTTACTAGAAAGAGGCATAGTCCTAGCCATATCTTCAAGAGTCCTATTCTTTCTTTCAACTATTCCATTTTGATGTGGAGTCCTAGGGGCAGAAAATTATGATCCATGCCATGCTCATCACAAAATTCAGCAAACTTAGCATTTTCAAATTCAGTTCCATGATCAGACCTAATTGATGCAAGTTGACTACCTAGTTGTTTTTGAATTTTTTTAACAAAGGCAGTAAACATGTCAAATGCTTCATTTTTAGATGTTAAAAATAATGTCCAAGTAAACCTAGAATAGTCATCAACAAGCACCATCACATATTTTTTACCACCTCTACTTAATGTTCTCATTGGACCACAGAGATCCATATGAACCAGTTCCATCGACCTAGTCGTGCTTACTACTTTCTTGCTTTTAAAAGAGGATCTTACCTGCTTTCCCCTTGCACAAGCCTCACAAACTTTGTCTTCCTTAAACTTGATGTTAGGTTACCCTATCACCAAGTCTTTGGAGACTAATTTGTTAAGTTGACTTAGACTTGCATGTCCAAGTCTTTTGTGCCAAAGGAGGGGAACATTGTCCAACACACTTAAACAAGTGAGTTCATTTTCTGAAAGAGTGGACAGATCTACAATGTATATATTGTTTGCTCTTTTTCCCTGCAAAACAATCTTGTCAGTGGTAAGATTTATCATAAAACATTTGGTAGAGGTGAATACTACCAAGTTACCTCTGTCACACAGTTGTGGTACACTGATTAGGATATATTTCAATCCATATATCAAGTAGACATTCTCAATGGAATGTGAGTCTGTCTTACCTACCTTTCCAACCCCAATGATCTCACCTTTCTTACCATTTCCAAAGGAGACATTACCTCCCATTAAGTTCTCAAGTGAAAGGAACTGGTTCTTGCTTCTAGTCATATACTTTGAGCAGCCACTATCCATGTACCATATTTGGCTGCTCCCCTTCACTTGGACCTGCAAAAAAAAATCAGGGGTTAGTCTTAGGAACCCAAACTAGTTTGGGTCCCTTTCTATAGGTAATAGGGTGAATTAAATTTCTTTTAGCCCATCCTGACAGCCTATTTTTCCCTTGAACAAAGGTTTTGTTCTTTTGACTGGCCTTTTCTTTTGCATTACATTCACTTTTGTAATGACCAGTCTTACCACAGTGTGTGCAGATTTTGTTCTCAGTAAGTATGATGTACTTGCTTTTGGGATCCCACTTAGGTGCAGGGGTCCCATGACCAAGTCCTCTCTTATTGCTACTGTGATGTTCTTGTAGCCAAGATAGTGCATCAGAGGACTTATTCCATTTGCAAGTTCAATCTAGTTCATGCTTCACCTTGCCTAGATCTTATTTTAGAACTCTTATCTGCTCATCTCTTTTATACAACTCATCCTTCATTTTTCCTAAATTTTCTTCTAAGGTGAGATGTGTGTGATCATCTTTCTTTTTACCTGTTCCTAATTTCAATTTTAAATTTTCAGATCTAAGCTCTAGCACAGTGGTGTCAAGTTCAAGAACCTGGTTCTTTAACTCAGTATTTTTACTATCACTTTCACTAGCCCTGAGTTCTAGATTTTTGTTAGCTTTCAAGATTACACATTCCCTAGACAGCTGTTCCTTCTCATTGTTTATGACCTCAGACTCATCAATGAAATCTTGCAGTAACTCAGATAGTTTTTCTTTAGAAAAAAAATTTAATCTTGTCTTTGAGATGAATCGCACTAACCTCTTGTTCATCATCAGATTCTCCATTGGCTATAAGTGCTTGTTCATCTCCAGCTTCATCTTCTGAATCCTCATATGAACTTTCTCCTCAAGAAGCAACCATAGCCTTTGTTGATCCTTTGTTCTTCTTGGGATGAACCTGTTCCTTCTTCCTGTTTCTTCGTTCAGCCCTTTCTTTCTTCCATTCAATTTCCCACCGAGGACAGTTCTTGATCATGTGGTCATTCTTACCACATTTGCAGCAACCCTCGTTGGTCTATTTTTCAGGGGCCCTTGGTTTGTTGAAGGTTGCACCTCTCGAAGAACCCTTTCCTCTCATTAGATACTTCTTGAAATCCCCCGTGATCATAGCCATTCCATCATCCTCTAGATCTGCACCTTCAGCTATTCTGAGGGCCAAGCTCCTTTCCTTCTTGGGTGCATCCATTTTCATGGTTTTCCTTCTAAGTTCATAGGCAGTGAGATTTCCAATTAGCTCATCCAACTTGAGAGTGGCAATGTTCTTTGATTCCTGAATAGCAGTGATTTTGCTTTCCCAAATCACTAACAAAACTCTTGTCAAGATTTTCTCAACCTTGTCTTCTTCAAGGATAATCCTTCCAAGAGACTTAAGTTTATTTGTTAGTGTTGTGAAACTTGTATACATCTCTTGGATGGTTTCTCCTTCCTTCATGGTGAAATTCTCATATTGAGAATACAGCAGTGTTCCTATTGATCTCTTTACTTGAGGAGCTCCTTCATGAGCCACTTGTAAAGTGTCCCAAATTTCCTTTGCAGTGGTACAGCTTTGAAATCTGCTGTATTCGTCTGGACCATGTCCACACACTAGCCATTTCTTGGCCTTAGCATTCTTTTCCCACTTTTTCAAATCCTCAGCAGTACAGTGAGCTCTAGTCTTTGGCACATCCATTCCTTCAGCATTCTTCTTTGTAGTGGCTAGGGGACCATCAGTAATAATATCCCAGAGTTCATAGTCCTCTCCTATGATGTGATCTCTCATCTTGTTTTTCCACCAGGAATAGTACTGGCCATTAAAGAGTGGAGGCCTAGCAGTGGATTGTCCTTCCCAGTTTCCAGGTGGTGCACTCATCTTGATCTGTTCCTAAGGTGTTAGCCTCTTCAAGGATAACCTGCTCTGATACCAATTGATGTTTTATACTTCAATACCACACAAGAGGGGGGTGATTTATGTGGTACCCAATTTTTCGCTTTACTTGATTATAGAAGGACCTAGTTCTTCTATGTGTTCCAACTACTATGTTGCGGAATAATAAGTACAAAAATTAAAGAACACAAAGATTTTACGTGGAAAACACCTAGCTCAAAAGGTGAAAAAACCACGACCTACTTTCCAGTAAGATTTTCCCAAACTCTCCACTAAAATCACTGAACCAAAACTGCATCTACAAAAACTCTTTTTGTAAACCTAGGATTTACTCTAATCCCATTGTAGCACACAGCCTCAACTGTTGCGACAACTACAAGTTAACTCTAACTTGAAAACTCTGAGTACCTAATACAATCGCTTCTAGATAAGCTGAAAGGTACAATATAAAAACCACCTACTACAATTGAACTAGAATAAAAGACAGACACTTGGAACTGGTTCTTCTATCTGGCTCAAGTAGCTTCAGGTTTGCACGCTTGAATCACACACAAATTGCTTGCAAAATTGCCTTGCTATTTTGCTCTCAATTTAAGTTTAACTTTTGCTTATGTGTATTACCTGTAAAAGAGAACAACACTGAGATTTATGGAGTTAGTAAATAGAGATTAACTAAAATTCTGATGCTACTCTTCCTTGGTGGAAGAGTTCTAGTTAAACTCATCATCTAACTCTATCCGCCTCTTAAGCAGTGTTCTCTTTGTGTAAGGAGTCTTTCTCCTTATCCTATATGCAACATTTTCGATCATGATCAGGAGATATCACTTCTGGTAAGTTAGGTTTATCTCCTTCACATGCATCTTACACGCTTGAGTTGATCATATCTGTGCCTCGCACGGATGGACCTGGTCCATGTCTGAGTTCCTTTGTCAGTCCTCAAAACTCATTTTACTTGGGCCAACAGCAGCAAAATTTGGAAAAACTCGACCGAATCAAGGTTAAGAACTTCAAAATGGAACTCAGCTATTAAAGTTTGGCAAGCAGCTCTTAAAGGTTTTTTGCTTCTCGTGAGTGAAATGGAAATGTAGGTATGTCTTCTCCTCTATCCAGATTTTAGTTTAGAAAATGAAAATTTGTGTGTGTGCTTTGAATGTGTGAGAATAAGATGAGAGAGTGAGCAGGGGAAGAGGAGGGAACGGCGCTGGTCTTTGGTGGTGGGGAGGGGAATCTGCGCCGTTGTTGGTATTTTTCCAAAGGGGAGGGTCCTTCCTTTTTTTGTGTCTCTAGGTTAGTATTATAAGGGGGGGATCTGTTAGGGTTAAAATGAGAGGGAAGATTGGGCCAGGTAGGTTTGGGGCTTGGGTGTGTGGGAATTGGGCCTAAAAATTTGCAACCCCATTTTTCTATTTCTTTTTCTTTTCCAAATTTAGCCAACTTAATTGAAATCCTAATTACTCCTATTTTGTATTACTAAGCCACTAAAATTGTGAATTAATCTAAACTAATTAATTTAAACATGCAAAGAAAATGATTAATGTAGTATTATTTTTTATGATTTTGGTATTTTTAAAAATGCAACAAAAAATGCAATTAGATTTAAAATACAAAGAGTAAAAATATAACATATTTTTCGTTATTTTCATGATTTGAAATGCTACTAAGTATGAGAAAATTCTGAAATTTTCATAAAGGTAATTAAAACTATTTTAGAGTATTTTAGGAGTATTTTAGGCATGGGGCAAAAATTAGGTGCTCACAGTGAGGTTGTTCTTTTGATATTTTGTACTCTCTTTTTATATAGTGGATTGCTCATCTCCGCTGTGGACGTAGGTCAGTCGACCGAACCATGTTAAATTTTTGTGTCTCTTTTGGTAGATTTCTCTTTGTTGTATATGATTTATTGTTGTTCAAGGTTTGCTTTACTAGCTTCCGCATGACACCTGGTTTTCTCGGTCCTAACAAGTGGTATCAGAGCCTTGGTTATTTATTTGGGTTGTTACGGAATGGAGGTAAATATGAGGAAGATGGTATGTTTAAATGGGAGAAATTATAATGTTTGGAGAAGCAAGATGAAAGATTTGTTGTTCGTGAAGAAGATGCATCTACCCATTTTTCAGCTCATAAACCTGAGCGTGTATCTGATGAAGATTGGGATTTCGAGTATCAACAAGTATGTGGATATATACGACAATGGGTTGAAGATAATGTTTGCAACCATATTGTTAACGTGACACATGCAAGATCATTGTGGGAAAAGCTAGAGACTCTTTATGCTTCAAAAACTGGGAACAACAAGCTATTCCTGCTAAAGCAATTGATGACCTTTAAATACAAGGAAGACAGACCTATCCTTGATCACATAAGTGATTTTCAGGGTGTCCTTGATCAGCTGTCTGGAATGGGAGTTAATTTTGATGATGAGATACAAGGACTTTGGCTTCTTAATACTCTACCAGACTCTTGGGAAACTCTTCGTGTTTCTTTGACAAATTCAGCTCCTGGAGGTAAGGTGACCATGGAATATGCCAAGAGTGGTGTGTTGAACGAGAAAGTAAGGAGAAAATCTCAGGGTTCGTCCTCACAAGCAGATATCGTGGTTACAGAAGACCGGGGGAGAGATAGAATAAGAGGCTTAAGGAATAGAGGTAAAAGTAGAAGTAAGTCAAGGTCCAAATACTATAATATTACATGCAACCACTGTGGCAAGAAAGTACACATCAAAAGGTTTTGCCGCAAGTTGAATCAAGACACTAGAGAAGGAAAGAAAGCTGAAAATAACGAGAACAATGTTGCTGCTATTGTTCGAGATGACCTTCTTTTTGCTTATGATGAAAACGTCATCAATTTGGTATCCCATGAGATGAGCTGGATAGTAGATTCTGGAGTTACCTCACATGTCACACCAAGAAAAGACTTTTTCTCATCTTATACTCCTGTTGATTCTGGAGTGTTAAAGATGGGCAATGCGAATGAAGTTAGGTGTTTGGTGTAGGCACATTTTGTTTGAAAACTAATAATGGTTCAACGTTAGTTCTTCAAGATGTCAAGCATGCTCCAGACTTTCCTTTTAATTTGATCTCCGCGGGAAGTTTAGACGATGAAGGTTACCATAATACCCTCTTTAATGGCCAATGGAAGCTCACTAATGGCTCGTTAGTAGTGGCTCGAGGAGTCAAGTCTGGTCATTTATATGTGACACAAGGCTCTATTCTTAATGACTCAATAAATCTGGTGGAAAGTGATACTTTATCAGAATTGTGGCACAGAAGATTGAGTCATATGAGCGAGAGGGGGATTACGTGTTTGGCTAAGAAAAGTTTGCTTTCTGGAGTAAAACAAGCAAAGCTGAAAAGGTGTATGCATTGTTTAGCTGGCAAATAGAAAAGGGTCTCCTTTCATAGCCATCCTCCCTCAAGAAAGCTCAATTTATTGGAGCTAGTACACTCTGATTTGTGTGGTCCTTTTAAAGTAAAGTCAAAAGTGGTGCACTTTACTTTGTGACCTTCATTGATGATCATTCTCGTAAGCTCTGGGTGTATCCTTTGTAATCTAAAGATCAAGCACTTGGCGTGTTTAAGGAATTTTAGGCCATAGCTGAGAGACAGACGGGGAAGAAATTAAAATGTATTCGCATTGACAATGGTGGTGAATATTGTGGTCCCTTTGATAACTATTGCAAGGAACAAGGAATTCGTCATCAGAAAACTCCACCCAAGACACCTCAATTGAATGGTTTGGCAGAGAGGATGAATAGAACTCTAGTTGGAAGAGTTAGATGCCTGCTTTCAGAGGCTAAACTTCCAAATACATTTTGGGCGGAAGCACTTAACACTGTTGCATATGTTATCAATTTGTCTCCTGCTGTTGCTTTGTATGGTGATGTCCCAGACAGAGTTTGGTGTGCCAAAGATGTTCTTATGATCACCTGAGAGTTTTTGGGTGTAAAGCTTGTGTGCATGTTCCTAAAGATGAGAGATCAAAACTGGATGTCAAAACTAAGCAGTGCATCTTTATTGGTTATGGTCAAGATAAACTTGGGTATCGTTTTTATGATCCAGTTGACAATAAACTTATTAGAAGTCGTGATGCAATATTCTTTGAAGACCAGACTATTGAAGATATTGACAAAGATGAGAAGATAGATTCTCAGAGTAATGAGAGCTTAGTTGATAGTGATCCAGTTTCTATTGCTAAGGCACCTATTGCACATGAAGGAACCCAAGACAATGATGGAGATAGTGATCAAGATCAAAATGATCATCATGGTATAGATGTTATGGATGCTTCAGTTGATGAAGTTGTGGTAGATCAGCAACCAGTTCCTGCTCAGGTAACTACTTCGAAATTCGAATGCTCCTGAAACCTCTCTTAGAAGATCTACAAGGGAGAAGCAAAAATCCATGCGCTATCCTCCTGACGAGTATGTACTTTTGACTGACATGGGAGAACCTGAGAAATATGATGAAGCCATGCAAGATACTCATAAAGATTAGTGGATAGAAGTCATGGAAGATGAGATGAAGTTACTCCATGAGAATGGCACATATGAGTTAGTGAAATTGCCGAAAGGTAAGAGAGCTTTATCTAACAAATGGATATTTAGAATAAAGCAAGATAATCATACCTCTGCGCCAAGATACAAGGCGATGTTAGTTGTTAAAGGTTTTGGCCAGAAGAAGGGAGTTGACTTTGATGAAATTTTCTCCCCTAATGTGAAGATGTCTTCTATTTGTGTGGTTTAGGCTTAGCCGCAAGTCTAGATTTAGAGGTTGAGCAGATGGATGTCAAGACTGCTTTTCTTCATGGTGATTTAGATGAGGAAATCTATATGGAGTAGCCTGAGGACTTCGTAGTTAAGCTTGTAGATAAGCATGCATTTTGCAGAAAATTGGCAGGCATGAAGCCTGTCAATAGTTCCTCTACTTGAAGACATATTTGGCCCCTTGGATGGAGGGGGAGTTTGTTGGGCACATGCCCAAGTTGTCCCGCCAAAGGCCCAATGGCCTAATTCAATTCTCTTTTGGTTTCCATTCCTATTCGGAATTGGATTCGGTGTTTATTCCTATTTTGAGTGGGTTTTGGCTATAAGAGAAAGCACCACTCATGATCTATAAATAGGACAACCTTGGAGAATTATTCCATGCTCATTGATACAATTCTTCGAAAGACTTAAGCACATAAGAGTGGTTTTTGAGAGAGCTTTCATCAAGAGAGAGGAGAGAAGAAAAGTATTTGTTTTGCTGCATATTTTTATTCCGACCAGCCAACTTCAAATCATGTTTTCCTATTCGTTAACCGTTGGATCCGGCTGAAATTTTGACTGAGTGTTCGTAATATCTTGGTGTGAACGGTGAAGATCGGATTTGGAGGCCCGTAGCATCTGATTTCGAGCCTCAAACAGCAGCTTCATTTTTGTGGATTCTCCTCTTTCCTCAATTGATTAGTTGTTGCTCTTGTTGCTATTGTAGCTCCGTATTTGGCACTTGTTTCGTAGCGAATTTGGAGAACTTTTGTAATCCTCTTATTGTTATAGTGGAGATTTTTTGGATCTTTGTGATCCCGTGGTTTTTACCTTCGATTTGAAAGGTTTTCCACGTTAAAATTTGGTGTTCTTTATCTTCTTTATTTTTGGGTTTGCCTCTTCCTCGACATAACAGTGGTATCAGAGCGAGGTTCAAGACAGGTTCATCTTGGCGGGTTCAGTTCGCAACATATTTGACGATAATCGTGATTTTTGTCTGAGAAATTTGACCGGTGTGCTACGCACGTTGAGATAAACTTTGTGGCGGAGATTTGGAGATGCGACCTGTTGAATGCTATGTGAAGAAGGTGGATCAAGTTTATTTTGTCAGAAAATTCAGGCAAAGGAGGAGAATTGTTAGGTGTTTGTCCAGATTTTCTTACGATAATTGATTTTCCTATTTCATGAAGGAAACAACAACAACAACAACAACAACAACAACCACAACCCAGTGAAATCCCACTAGTGGGGTCTGGGGAGGGTTGTATGTACGCAGACCTTACCCCTACCCCGAAGGAGTAGAGAGGCTGTTTCCGAAAGACCCTCGGCTCAAGAAGACAAAAAGACAAAAGAAGACAATATTAGTATCACCACNTATATATATATATATATATATATATATATATATATATATATATATATATATATATATATATATATATAAGAACAACATGAAATCAAAAAGAATGATACAAAGCAAAAGCAAAGTATTATCCCTACCAAACTAGTCTCCCAAAGTTATGGCATAAGACAAGACTCAACTACCTCCTAACCTACAACCCTAATACTCGACCTCCACATGTTCCTATCAAGTGCCATGTCCTCGGAAATCTGAAGCATCGCCATATCCTGCCTAATCACCTCCCCCCAATACTTCTTAGGCCGCCCTCTACCTCTTCTCGAGCCCTCCACCACCAGCCGTTCGCACCTCCTTACCGGAGCATCTGGGCTTCTCCTCTGAACGTGCCCGAACCACCTGAGCCTTGCTTCCCGCATCTTGTCATCAATGGGAGCCACGCATACCTTCTCTCGAATATCATTGTTCCTAATCTTGTCCATCCTACTATGCCCGCACATCCACCTCAACATCCTCATTTCTGCTACCTTCATCTTCTGGATATGTGATTTCTTAACCGGCCAACACTCAGCCCCATACATCATGGCCGGCCTAACCACCGCTTTATAGAACTTACCTTTGAGTATCAGTGGCACTCTCTTGTCACACAATACTCTAGATGCTAACCTCCACTTCATCCATCCTACCCCGATTCGGTGTGTAACATCCTCGTCGATCTCCCCTCCCCCCTGGATAACCGACCCAAGGTACTTAAAGCTGTCTCTACTTGGGATGACTGTGATTCAAGCCTCACATCCACGCCTACTTCCCTCTGCTCAGCGCTGAACTTACACTCCAGGTATTCCGTCTTTGTCCTGCTAAGCTTGAAACCCTTATATTCAAGAGCTTGTCTCCAAACCTCCAACCTCTCGTTAACACCGGTTCGCGACTCATCAATCAGAACTATGTCATCGGCGAATAGCATGCACCATGGCACATCTCCTTGAATGTGATGTGTTAATGCGTCCATCACCAGGGCAAATAGGAACGGACTGAGCGCAGAACGTTGGTGTAACCCCATAACAACCGGAAAATCCTCAGAGTTTCCTCCTACTTTCTTAACCCAAGTCTTTGCCCCATCATACATGTCCTTAATCGCCATAATGTAGGGAACCGACACGTCTTTTGCCTTCAAGCTTCTCCAGAGAACTTCTCTAGGAACCTTGTCATACGCTTTTTCTAGGTCAATAAACACCATGTGCAGGTCTTTCTTCCTATCTCTGTACTGTTCAACCAACCTCCTAACAATGTGTATAGCTTCTGTAGTGGAACGACCCGGCATGAAACCAAATTGGTTGTCGGAAACGGACACCGTCATCCTCAACCTTGCTTCAACCACCCTCTCCCATATTTTCATAGTATGACTCAGTAATTTGATACCCCTATAATTGTTACAACTCTGGATATCACCTTTGTTCTTATACAGTGGGACCACCGTACTCCACCTCCACTCATCCGGCATCCTCTTCGCCTTAAAAATAACATTCAATAACCTAGTCAACCACTCCAAACCTGTTTTCCCCACACACTTCCAAAATTATACCGGAATCTCGTCAGGACCGGTCGCTTTGCCCCTACTCATCTTACTCATAGCTCCCACGACCTCCTCAACCTTGATGCGCCTGCAGTACCCAGAGTCACTGTGACTCTCGGAATGCTCCAATTCACCGAGCACAATATCCCGATCCCCTACTTTATTAAGAAGTTTTTGGAAGTAAGTCTGCCATCTCCTCTTAATCTGGGAATCTTCCATCAATACTCTACCATCGTCGTCCTTGATGCATCTCACTCGGTCTAAATCTCGAGCTTTCCTCTCTCTCAGCTTGGCCAGCCTAAATAACTTCTTCTCCCCTCCTTTCTCCCCTAGTTCCTCGTACATACGAATATAAGCCGCAGTCTTAGCCTCCGCGACAGCCAGCTTTGCTTCCTTCCTAGCTACCTTATACTTCTCCATGCACGCTCGCCTCTCCCCCTCACCTATGCTCCCTACTAACGTCCGGTACGCCTCCTTTTCCGCTTCCACTTTACCTTGTACCACTTCATTCCACCACCAGTCTCGTTTGTGCCTGCCGGGGACGCCCGTCGAGACCCCTAACACCTCTCTCGCAACCTCTCTTATACAGTTTGCTGTCGTTGACCACATAGTGTTCGCGTCACCACTGCTCCTCCAAGCTCCCATAACCGATAACCGCCCTTCCAACTCTTGAGCTTTGTCCTTAGTTAAGGCTCCCCACCTGATTCTCGGTCTTCCTCGAGCAGACATCTTCCTCATCTTCACCATAATACCAACGTCCATCACCAAGAGCCTATGTCGCGTCACGAGTATCTCACCTAGAATCACCCTGCAATCCTTGCACAACTCTCTGTCACGCCTCCTAAGAAGGAGATAGTCAATCTGAGTCTTTGCCACCGAAATTTGAAACGTAACCAAATGCTCCTCCCTCTTTGGAAAGTAGGAGTTAGCAACCACCAACCCAAAAGCTTTAGCGAAGTCCAGTAACGAGGTTCCTCCTCCGTTCCTCTCCCTAAAACCGAAGCCTCCATGCACTTCGTCATACACACCTGCGGTCGACCCAATATGGCCATTGAAATCCCCTCCTATGAATAACTTCTCAGTAGGTGGTACCTGACGAATAATCTCATCCAACCCCTCCCAAAAGCGCCGTTTAACCTCCTCATCTAGGCCCAGATGTGGCGCATAGGCACTAACAACGTTTATGGTGCACTGTCCAACCACCAACTTAATAATCATCAATCTATCATTCACTCGTCTAACCTCAACCACAAACTCTCTAAGTTCCCTATCCACCAAAATACCCACTCCATTCTTACCCTGCTGGGTTCCAGAGTTCCAAAGTTTATACCCATCCGCGTCCCTCGCACTCGACCCTGCCCACCTTGTCTCCTGGACACACGCTATATTGACCCTCCTCTTATTGAGGATCTTCGCCAACTCTATAGACTTACCTGTCAATGAACCTACGTTCCATGACCCAATTCTCAACCAATGGACACCCTTGTTCCCTTTACCTCCCTTGCACCCCAACCCACCTCCTAGCCCCCGCCCTACCTCCCGACCCACCCCCCGCATGCCCCGAGGACATGAACTCACTCGACCATCCCAGACTACAGCCACTATAACTCCGGCGGACTAGGGGGAATCATTAACAGACACCACAGAACAAACTAGAATAAGCCAAGATGCCACTACAGGGGTCCTAATACGGTGACTCAACTAATAAGAACTAAAAGGACAGCAATTCTACTAACACAATAGAGGGAATAGGCAAACGGGAGGTACCAACTCCCGTGAGTATGACCTGGGAATTGTCTTAGTATACTCGACTTTATTGCGTCCACCTAGCTCGTTTGCGTCCAACTCCTGCTGTTCCTTGCTGATACTCGAGTTGTTCTTCACCGTTTGCACGTGCACGTCTCGCTCGCCGCCCAAAGCCACCAGCCCTAACCTGAAATACACACAAAATACCACGAGGCCATACAAATAGGGGGGGTTATCACTGCTACCACTGGTGATGCCCAGCCGTTGCAACGAAACGCAGAGAAAAGAGAAGCAAATTTGAAGGTGCTAGTTTATGAACAAACAAAATATTGCAGAATTAGTAAAAATAATGTAAAAGAATAGGGGAGATTTCAAACTTTGAAAGCAAGTGAAATTTGAAAGAAAATATTCACAGTGAATTAAACAATTTCCCCATATTCATAGTGAATTAAATACAGTTTAACAAATATACCGTCTCTACTTCAATTAATTCCTTCTTAATAAGATCAGAAAGAGAAAAGAAAAAAAGAATCATGTTGGATCTGATCTTACAATCAAAAGAGTAGATTCTGTGAATCTCGAAGACAAGAAGAGGGTGGGGGCAAGAAGACAAGGTGGTGGGGGCAAGAAGACAAGAAGAACAACAAAGAAAGGGGAAGTAACGGGAAAGAAGAAGAAAGCAGGAGAGAGAAAGAGAGGAAAAGAAGACACGGGTAGGGTAGGGTGGGGTGGGTGGGGGTCTTACCTGGTCCGGTGGTCGCCGGAGGTCTGGTGATAGGGACGTTAGAGAGATGAGATGAGAGAAACGTTAGAGAGAGAGCAGAGAGACGTTGCAAAAGTCCTGTTACAAATATCAAGTATATATTTCAAGAAGGAAAGAACAACATATTTACCTAATTGGGCTAAATCTTTTCCTAGAAGGAAAATATAATTCTTCTATATTTTGTTAGTCCCTTTTCTTGTAGGAAAAGGTTTAGAGTTCTATAAATTGAAGTTCCGTCCTTCTCATCCAGTAGCATCCATGATGTAGCCATATGGAGTTTGAGAGTCGTGTTTAGGGGGAGAACTTTACGGGACAAGTGTTAGTGTGTCACTTGTGTTTGCCTCTTCGTGAGGTTGTTCTCTTGATATTTTGTACTCTCTTTTTATATAGTGGATTGCTAATCTCCATTGTGGACGTAGGTCAGTCGACCGAACCACGTTAAATGTTTGTGTCTCTTTTGGTAGATTTCTCTTTGTTATATATGATTTGTTGTCGTTCAAGGTTTGCTTTACTAGCTTCCGCATGACAACTGATTTTTTCGGTCCTAACAATTCGATGGAGGGGATTATAAGTGTCACGACCCAAAATCCACTAAGGGTCGTGATGGCTCCGGACACCACTGTCAGGCAAGCCAACACCATTTAACTAGAAATTTCTCGTTTTAGATATTTCTGAAATCACTTCTTTTATACATTTAAACAATAAATAATAAGTTCCACTGAATAAATAATGATGTCTTTACAAAACTACTGAACAATCCCGAAATCATCCCAGAACCCGGTATCACAAGTGCATGAGCAATTACCAGGAAATCCAATAAAGTACAATAGTTGTCCGGAATACAAACTTGGACATAAGGTAAATATAATACACTGAAAGGGACTCTGTTGGCTGCTGGTCGTCTCGAGGGATATAGCTCACCTAAGTCTCTGTATCATCCGTACTACTACGCCCATTAGGCCACTAGAGGTACATGTTCCTGTGCAACAAAAATGCACAGCAAGTGTAGCATGAGTACAAAAACAACGTGTACTCAGTAAGTATCCCGCCTAACCTCGAAGAAGTAGAGACGAGAGGTCGACATCGACACTTACTAGTGGTCCAATAATAAAATATCAATTGTACAATAAATCAAGGATTTCTATAAACATGGCTATAACTCAATAGAATGGAGCAAGTAAACAATTCTTTTATTCATAGGGAAATTTCCAAATTTGTTTTCATCATTTATACATTTATTCTCAATCCGGGAAAGCAATGTCCTCATTTATAAATATCAAGGCAAGCAATACAAGCATGCGCAAATCATGCCGAGGTAGTACGGCCCGATCCAACAATATTTAAACTGTACACTGCCAGAGGGTCGAAAGGCGCGAACCATAGATGCATCTATTACCCCGCTCGCGAATCATACATGCGACGCGGTCAAATATAAATAAACAATCACCCTGCTCGCGAATCATACATTCGACGCAGGTACATATAGAAACACACATTCAAACAGTCAGTGAAGACTTCATCAGGGAAACAATTATTCAAGGAGATGTAAATTTCTCTTTTACAAGTCAAGAAGATGAAGTTTAATTCTTTTAGAAAGTCATTTGCCACTTCGGTATGATTTAAGCAATTTAAACTATAAATAAGGTTACAATTATCACAAGTAAAATATGATTTTGGGTCCTAGACTACCCGGACATAAGCATGATAGTACCTACGCATAGACTCTCCTCACATCGTGCGTACGTAGCCCCAAAAATAGGAGCACATAACCAATTAATTCACCTATGGGGACAATTCTCTCTTACAAGGTTAGAAAGGAGATTCACCTCGCTCCGAAATTCCATAACCGTTATTCCATGCCCTTCCGAAAACTCAAATCGATGCACATTGCTCCAAAACTAGCCAATAATTATGTAAACTCATTAATATATGATCAATTACTCATTATAATCCAATTTATAACAATTCCTAACCCCGATCGAAAAGTTGACAAAATTAACCTCGGGCCCACGTGCCCGGATTCCGAAATTTTTCGAAGATAAAGTCTACCCATAACCTCACGAACTCAAATATATAATTTACTCCAAATTTCGTGCCCAGATCGTTGTCAAATTCCAAGAATACCAAACTCCTAGGTTTTTCTTTAAAACCCCAATTTTCACTAATTTCCCATGATTTTCCATGTTAAAATCTATATATAATCCAAGTAATTAACTTGCAATAGGTGGGAACCACTTACCTTGACATGGATGATGAAAATGGAGCTCCAAAATTGCTCCTAGGTCGGCTCCCATGGAGGAAATGAGATGAAATGAGCCAAACCCATTTCTTTACACTTATACACTGCCAAGACGACTCCTCTTCGCGTTTGCGAGACCCCGTCGCGTTCGCGAAGAAGAAAATTCTCAAAAACTATTTTTCAAACTCTTCTCAGACAGACTCTAGTATAATGGCGATAACTTTTTGTACAAAACTCCAAATGACAAATGGTTTAATGTTTTGAAAACTAGACACCAAGATCTACAACTTTCATATTTTAATTTCTCAATTCCTTATAGATTTTGAGATATAAGCTGCCAAAGTCAGCCCTGTGCAATACAAATTTCTTCTTCATCTTCCCGGATAGCCTGTAGTGTACCAGCCATAACTTTTTGTACACAAATCTAAATGCTAAATAATTGACCTTTCTGAAAACTAGACACAAAGGGCTACAACTTTTATTTTTGGATCATCTCCAAATTCTTTATAGATTGCGAGATATGAGCCTCCGAAGTCAGACTTGTGCAACAGAGATTTTGTTCTTCGCGAACGCGAGGATCCCTTCGCGAACGCGAAGAAAGAAGTCCCTGAAGCCAAATCCTTCTTCGCGAACGCGAGAGGATCCACGCGAACGCGAAGAACAACACCAGATACCAGCATCAGCTATTGCAAAACAGCCCGAAATGATCTGAAACCACGCCGAAACACACCCGAGGCCCCCGGGATCCCATCCAATCATACCAACCAGTCCCATAACATAACACGGATTTGCTTGAGGCCTCAAATCACATCAAACAACGCTAAAACCATGAATCGCACTCCAATCCAAGCTTAGTGAACTTTAGAATTTCAAGCTTCTATATTCGATGCCGAAACCTATCAAATCACGTCCGATTGACCTCAAATTTTGCGCACAAGTCATATTCGACATTACGGACCTACTCCAACTTCCAGAATCGAAATTTGACCCCGATATCAAAAAGTCCACTTCCGGTCAAACTCCTCAATAACATTCAAATTTCTATATTTAGCCAAATGACTCCAAAATGACCCACGGACCTCCGAATTCACTTCCGATCGCGCTCCCAACACCAAAATCATCATACGGAGCTATTCCCAGACTCGAAATCCCAAACGGACATTGATAACACTGAAATGCACTTCAACCCAAACTTATGAAATTCTTCCAAAAATGCTAACTTCCACAATATGTGCTGAAATGTTCCCGGGTCTTCTAAAACTCGATCCAGACATACGCCCAAGTCCGAAATCATCATACGAACCTACTAGAACCTTCGAATCCCGATTCCAAGGTCGTTTACTCAAAAACCCAATCTTAGTCAATTCTTTCAACTTAAAACTTCCGAAATGAGAATTCTCTTTCCAAATCAACTCCGAACTTCCCGAAATTCAATTCCGACCATGCGTACAAGCCATAATACCTGAAGTGGAGCTGCTCATAGCCTCAAACTGCTGCATGACGCGCTAGAGCTCAAAACAACCGGTCGGGTCGTTACATTCTCTCCCACTTAAACATACGTTCGTCCTCGAACGTGCTAAGAACTGCGCTGGAGTTGTCCGAAATCACCATTTAACACCTCGTGCACCTACCCGTGCTACTACAACCCAGTTGAGCACATTAGCTCGATCAATTCTGAAGATATTCCCTATTATTCAAGCAATAAGCTTAGAGCCCAATTCCAACATCCGAAATTCTCTGCGAGGCCTGCTTCCAATATATGAACATCGTATCAATCACTATATGAGGTACCAGAACATGACGGCATGCCTTTGCTGAATTCTCACCATGCACCACATCATTCACAAGACCATAATAACATTCTCTGATCATAATAACCGACATTCCTCGAATCTGATGCTCACAATGCACCTTATGATATATAAGTCTTGTTCCAACTCTTGCAATACTGCCACGACGGAAGAGATGTGTAGAAAATCATAACCAACTGCCGAGTCAAC